>NC_077228.1:527578675-527816843 GCF_027887165.1 Monodelphis domestica
TGACCCCTGGTACACTGGAAGTGCTTAATAAATGTTTGTTGACTGACTCTGTACTCTAGCATTTTGTTCTTTGTCCCCTGAATTGTTCTCATGCCTTCTTACCTCTGTTCAGTCTGTCCCCTCTATCCTTCCCCCATCTCTTTCCCTGTCCAATTCCAATCCTCTCCCTCCTCACTTAAAATTCCAGCTCAAGTCTAAATGCCTTTAGGAAACTTCCAATGGTTTCCTTCATTTGGAAATGAAGCAAGGAATGAAGGAATACAATGGAGCACGTGTGCTGTAAAAAATAGACTCGAATACAGGACTACAATCCCCACAAGCCTTTGCTCCACTTCCCCAGAATGCCTTGTAATCTCACCTGGGCCGAGATCGAGAAGTATTTAAGCTGATTCAAAGGCTTTTGAGGGCTCTTGGCTCTTTTTAGACTTCCGTTTTGGAGCAGGCGGTCTCTTGCGTGATGTGAGGTTATTTTGTCTAGGCCTCTGGCCTAGGCACATGTTTCTTACTTGTATATTCTTTAATCTTTAACTTTTAATAAACCTCTAAAAAATATAATACTCCTTGCAGAGAGAAACTAATTTCTACCTGCCTCAGTCTCCCCATCTCCCCTAAATTTTAATCTTTACAGTGCTTAGATTATACTCCCAGAGGCAGGTAGGCTGCACCTACTGCTATACTCCCAGAGGCAGGTAGGCTGCACCTACTGCTTAGTTAAAAGATGCCCTTCGGAGTTTGATCGTGGTCTCTGGCTACTTTGGCTGGTGCCAGCGACTAGTCCCAGTTCCATTTAACTACTTAATACCACTTAGCCCGTACAAAGGGATATTTACTTCAAAAATATGGCAAGAACAAAGTACAGGCATTTCTCCCAATGCCTTATGGGCATATCCTCCCCCTAAGCCTCCTGTGTCTCTGGGAGTGGGCTCAATCTTAGCTTAGTTACTATTTAGTATCTGTCCTGCCATGTTCATGTCCAAAGGCAGCATCACTGCTTAATGAGTTCTTATCTCTCTTGTTGGACAGTCGAGTCACTAATGTCAAGTCCAGATGCTGGGCATTCTGGACCTTCACTCTCCTGATCTTTAGAAACTCACAGGATCAAAGGCTCCAATGCCTTCCCCTAGAGTAGAAAAGAATCAATGGAGAGGCCAAAGACCAAGGTCAACAATATCACAGGGAGGGCCATAGAGTTTCAGAGGGAAGACCCCAAGATCTCTTCCTTACAGCATTGTCTCTTACTAGATGCCAGTGTAGGAGTCAAACCATCAAAGAGAAAATGGCCAAAGGTTCTTGGATGAGGTGACTCATCCTTCTCATGCTCCTTCTCAAGTTACAGAATGCCTACAAATATCCCGCCATCTCTCCAGTGCATTTGATTGCCTGTCATCATGACTCTCCCTAAAGAAGGCTCTTCAGCCTGACCACTGGGAAAGTTGGCTCAGCCAAGCAAGCTAATACATTGTGAATGAGAGCCAGACCCCATTACAAATAAAAGACAGGGTGGACAGCTAGATGGCTCAGTGGATTGAAAGGTAGACCTGGAGACAGCACATCCTGGGTTCACATCTGGCCTCAGACATGTCCTGGTTGTGTGACCTTGGACAAATCACTTGACTCCCATTGCCTAGTCCTTAATGATCTTTTGCCTTGGAACCCATTTTTAGTATTGATTATAAGATGAAAGGCAAGAGTTTTGAAAGAAAAAAGAATTACAGCTAAAGCATTTATTTAGTGCTATTTATGTGCCAAGAGTACTGGGGATAGTCTGTGCCTTCAAAAAGTCTGAATTTCAGTGGGGGAACCAATACTCCTAGAGTATAGTTACCCTGGCACTTAGCACATAGTAGTCACTTTAGAAATGTTTGTTCACTGACTGAGAGGATGACTGATTGTTTTCTAGTTCTAAATGGGTCCTTCGTCTTTCTCTAGTGGCCTGATATACCATGATGAAAAGAGAGTTGAATTTAGATTATAAGATTTAAGCTCTGCAACAGAAGAGACTCCATCTAATTAAATCCTCTCATTTTGTTGTTGCTTAGTCATTTTTCAGTCATGTACAACTAAAGATATTGGCGGGGCTAGTCATTTCCTTCTCCATCTCATTTTACAGATGAGGAAACTAAAACAGACAGGGTTAAGTGACTTGGCCAGGGTCTTACAGCTAGTAAATACCTGAGACTGGAATTGAACTATTTAAAAAATTGTTTAATAATGGGATTTATTTCCATGTATCTCAGCCCCTTCCCTTTCCTTCCCACAATAGGAGGTATCAACAGGGAAAAAAATATATATATATACATATATATATATATATATGTATGTAGATTATGCCTTTTGTGTTTCCATTTTCAGTTGATTCTCTAGAGGTGAACATTCACAAATTATTCTTCAATATTAAATCTGTAGCTATGTATAATGTTCCCTTGATCCTACTCATTTCACTCTTCATTATCTCATGTAGTTCTTTCCAAATTAAAAAAAATTAATCTGTTAATCATTTCTTGCTGTGCAGTAATATTCCATTATGATTATATGCTACAATTTTTTTATCCATTTCCTCAGTTGATGGATGGGATAGGAGCTCTTCAGAAAGAAACTGGAGTGGTTTGACATTTCCTTCACCTGCTCTTTTTACAGATGAGGAAACTGAGGCAAACAGTGTTAAGTACTTGGATTATACAGCCAGTAAGTGTCTGAAATCAGATTTAAACCCAAGAAAATAGGTCTTCCTGACTCTAGGCCTGGATTCTGCTCACTGTGCCACCTCAATGTTATCCCTTCATTTTATAGATGAGGAATCAGTTGCTCAGTGGGCTAAAGATGTTGCCTAAGGTCTACAAAGGTAGTAAGCAACTGAGCTGGGATTCAAATCAAATTCCTCTCACTCCAGATTCTGCTCTCTTTTCACTTTTGACGAGTAGAGTTGAAATATCTTCTTCTGTGGTGAAGAGGGAAGACTGTTGGAACTGGAGTCACAGGGTCTGTGTTCAAATGTTGTCTCTGCTACTTACTACAAATGGGCAACTTGGTTTCCCTCCCTGAGTTTAGTTCATCATCCCTGGAGTGAAGGGTTGAACTAGATGGCCTCTAAAATCCCTCTGCTTCCAAATCTTAAGATCCTATTGTTGCTTTTTGGAAAGAAAAATAAGTTTCTTGAACTTGGATTTAATTTAATAAATATGTATTGAGTTGTGATACAAAGGAGGTGGCACAGCAGATAAAAAGCCTTCTTTAGAGTCAGAAAGTCACAAATTAAAATCATCCCTTTGATATATAGGATGATAGATCTAGAGCTGAAAGGACCACAGAGGCCATCTGGTCCAACTCAACTCCCCTCCCCCCCATTTTACATATGAGGAAACTGAGGACCAGAGAGAGTTCCTAGTAGATAGATCTAAAGCTAGAAGAGAATTCAAAAGCAATCTAAATGTAACCAATTTGTTTTACAAATGGGGAAACTGAGGCTTAGAGAGGTAAAATGCCTTGCCCAACATCACATAGGTAAGAAACATCCATAACCATCCTGGCTGAGTGAACCTGGTCAAATCATTTCCCTCTTGGTATTCCACAAAAATTTCCAAGGTTATAAACTTGAGAGCAATAGCCAATGGGCATTGGGAGAAGAAGCTTTCCTTATAGGCATTCCCTGTACCAATAAAATAACATATCCAGGTCCAAAATTATATCTACAAGGTGCAATCAATGCACAAATATTTATTAAACACTTTTATTATTATTTCTAATATTTATTTATTGTTAAACAATAAACATGTTTATTAAACTGTCTATATACCAGACTATGCATACAATCCATATACAAACAGCAAGTATCTACAGTGGATCAGACTATGCTAAGCACTGTATATACAGACAATCAATGTACAAACATTTATTAAGTACCTACTGTGTACCAGACTATGTCATGCACTGTAGATATGAACAATCAATTCACGAACATTTATTAAAAGCCCACTGTTTATACCGAGGCACTTTGCCAGGCTTTGAGGATGCTGAGACAAAAGTGATATATTCCTTGTCCTCTGGGAGCTTCTGTTTCTTGTGGCATCTTGTCCCCAAATGCATCACTCTAAGATGAGCAGCTACTCTAGCATTCTTTGAGAAACAGGCTGCACGCATCAGGGAGCCTCCAAAACAAACATGGTGGATTTCCATTTGAATTCCCTTTGGAGAGACTTGAATGTCAGAGGTTGATTTCTATAATTCATTCAAACTGTCCCTTCCTGAGCAGGCTGAAGTCTTGGGCTAGAGTCTCTCTCACTTTGGAGAATTCTCCTATAGGCCCGAGGGAAGAGGTACGGTCCCTTTCTTTCCATGAGTATTGGTGAGGTTCTTCCTGGATCTCATTTAAATCTTGGCCTGCAAAAAAGATGGATTCCATGACTTGCTCCCCCAGCCATATAAAAGAGGAAACAAAACCAGAAAAAGGCTCTGAAATAAAATTAGAGGCTTTATGAGCTTCTTAAAAGCCTAGCTTTTACCATTACCTAAAACAAGAGGGGAAAGTGCTTCTTTTCTCTCTTTTCTCTCTCTCTCCCCTCTTTTTCCTGTTCATTAACTCCTTCTTGGCTGACTGGTGACCTCTGAGAGTCTGCCAGGCATTTTTTTAACTGAGTCAAATAAAAGAAGGACGTAGCCAAGATAGAGAATATATTCAAGACCATTTTCACAATGGCAGAAGCTAGGGCTGATTGCTTACATGATGGTAAATTTGCTGCCTGTAAACCAGACCAATGACCAATGTCACCCTAAGCATTGCAACTCGTATGCCTACCTTGAAACATTCTAATATTCAGAACTTTGAAGCTTTAGCAATGAGAGACTTTCTATGATCTTTTCTGAGGAAAGAGTAGAGAAGCAAACTCTGGGTTTAGCTGGACCACAAACTTCAAAGACAGGAAGAGAATTATGAAAAAGAAGAGGATGGGATGGAAGATGCAGAGAATGAATATAAAAGAGAGGAAAAGGAGAAAGAGAAGTTGGAAGGGGAAGAAGAAGAGATGGAAGAGGGAGGAAGAAGAAATAGAAGAGGAATGAGGAAGAAATAAGGAAAGAAAAGATGAGGCAGAGAGAGGGGAAGAGGAGAAAAAAGAACAGAAGGAAGAAGAGAGGATGAAGATGAAAATGGAGATGAAGGAAGACAGGAGGAAGAAAAGAAAGATAAAAGTGAAGGAAGAAGAGGAATAAATGGAAGATGAAATAGAGGAAGAAAAAAGAATAAAGAATGAAGTGAAGAGGAGAATAAAGAACAAGAAGAGGAAAGGGGAAAAGAAGAGGAGATAAAGGAAGAGAGGAAGAAGAGGAAAAAGCAGAAAAAGAAATATAGAAAAGGAAATACAAGGACACTATAAACACTAGCCTGGGCTCCCCAGCATTTCCTGCATTGGGGAAACAGTGGTGGGTGCCTGAGTAGTTCTGTCTCAAGGTATCAGAAGAACTAGCCCAAATTGCTTTGTGGAGAACTTCCCAACTACTTTGTTGCTGATTATGCAGCATTTTAACAAGGTTTAGCATCTCAGAGCTGGAAGGAACTTTAGAGACCATCTGGTCCAGAAGGCAGAAGACAAAATTAAGATAATGTGTTTATTTTTTATCCAAATGTAAATAAAAAGATTTTACAGTTAAATTTGGAATTCTAGTACTCATTTTCTATATTTTTCACATCTTGTAAAGTCAGATGACTTTCCATTTGGTACAGTGGACAGAGAACCTGCACTACTGAAGTCATGACTTTGAGTGCTTCCTCTAGCATGCTGGTTTTGCAATTCTGGGAGAGTCATCAAATCTCTTCCTGCTTCAGGCAACAAGTGCCAAGAAAGTACCAACTTGCATTGGTATAAGGAGTTTTTTTACTATAGTTCCCCATACCAGTCCAATCATAGACCTAGTCCAAAAGACAGACAGATAGACAAACAAACAGAGATGGATGGATAGATAGATAGAGAGACAGACAGATAATTTCCTTTTTTTAATTGCCCATCATCATTGGCAATTTGGAACTATGCCCAAAGGATGCTAAAAGACTTCCTGCCTTTTGAACCAGCTATGGCACTGCTAGATTTGTACCCCAAAGAAATAATAGGGAGAATGATTTGTACCAAAATATTCATAACTGCATTCTTTGTGGTGGCAAAAAAATTGGAAAATGCTGGGATGCCCTTCGATTGGGGAATGGTTAAACAAATTGTGGTATCTGATGGGGATGCAATACTATTGTACTGAAAAGAATAATGAACTGGAGAGATTTCATGTGAACTGGAATGACTCCAGGAAGTGATGCAGAGTGAAAGGAGCAAAACCAGGAGAACATTGTGCACAGAGGCTGATACATTGTGGCACAATTGAATGTAATGGACTTCTCTACTAGCAGCAATGCAATGATCCAGGACAATTCTGAGAGACTTAGGAGAAAGATGCTATCCACATCCAGAGAAAGAACTGTGGGAGTAGAAACACAGAAGAAAAACAACTGCTTGATCACATGGGTTGATGGGGATATGATTGGGCATGTAGACTCTAAAAGATCACCCTAGTACAAATATCAATAATATGGAAATGGATCTTGATCAATGACACATGTAAAACCCAGAATTGCTCTTGATCTATGGGAAGGGGGTGGGAGGAGGGGAAGGAAAGAACATCACCTTGAAACCATTGAAAGATATTCTAAATTAATTAAATAAAAGTTTTCAAATAAATAAATTGCCCACCATCACTTAATTTTATGATCATCTCTTATGCATTTTCCCCAGAATCAGTTGAAGTGCAATCTCTAAGTGAGAACTCTATCCACTCTGGACTCATAAACATAATAATGCTTAGTGGAAAGAATTCTTCCTTTGATTCAGAGGACCCAAGCTCCATTTGGGCTCCATCACTTACTGTTCATCACTTGGCTTCATCACACTTACTGTATGACCTTAGAAAGTCAGCTTCCTGTCCTATAGATCTTAAGACCCCAAGAAAGAAACCAAAGCCAGAGTTTGAGACAGATGGTGGGATCCAGTAGAACCAATGACCCATCTGAATTTGAAGTGATAGAAAGCATATAAGCTACAAAGGACCAAATAAGACCTCTCTAACCCATCCAAGAGGGGAAGAGGGGACTGGCCCGGGGCACACAATCTGAAACTAAGAACAGAAGGAAAAAATATGAGGAAACAGAAGAAAATGCCAAACACGGAGAAGAAATACTGTGGATTAAGAGAAGCCCCGGAGGAAAATCCAGAAAGAATTACAAACTATCCACTGAGCTTCAGTGTGGGGAAAATGGGTTGGCCTAAAAATTGTGTAGAGTTACTAGAAGAAATAAAGCAAGAAATAAAAACTAACATTTGAAATGAAATGAGAATTTAGGAGAAAAAAAATCGAAAGGAAAATAACTAGCTTAGAATAGAGGGTTGAAAAGTTTACCCAAGTAGTAGATTACCTGAAAAATAGAATGGACCAAACAGAATTCATTGACTTCATGAGTGAATCAGAAATAATACAACAAAGTCAAAATATTGAAAAAAAATAGAAGAAAATATAAGTTGACATCCAATACACTGACCTGGAAAACAGGATGAGGAGAAAAGATTTATGAATCATCAGAACTCCTGAAAACCATGACCAAAACAAAAAATCCTAAATACCTCATTTCAAGAAATCTTAAAAGAAAATGTCTTTTATATAGAAAACAACTAAGATTCAGAGGACTAAGTAACAATAGAAAGAATCTGCCATTACCAAGTAGGTGAGAGGCAAATCATTAACAATGCTAACGATTACCTGGCCAAAGCTTTATGGCATTGGAGAAATGAAGTAGTCTGTGAGCTTTGCCACTGAAGGTCATCACCATGTGGGGGCAGTAAGTCCCCCTTCCTAGGGGAGAAGCATCCGAGTTGGCTTCAGAGGATGGCTAAAAATTCAATAGGAGGGAAAAGGGAAAGTGCCTTCCAAGTGTGGCAAACATGGAGGGAGGGGAAAGTGGGGGGAGAGGAGCTTTCCTCTAGGTCCAGAGCATGACTATAAGTACATAAAAAGGAACTGCTGCTCTTTTATCTAGTCTGGCTCCTGATTTCCTAGAGGAATTCAGAGAGGAACATGCTGGATTTCAGTTAGAAGTTGCTGTAAATAAAGATGCAATTTTTCCCATTCAAATTCAAAGAACTCCATCCATGGTCACACAGGACAGGCAGGCATGGGTAGGCTATGACTGGCATCACTGGAGGGTACATCCAAATCAGTGGGATCAAAGATCTATGTAGTATCTGGGCTTCATTTTTATTCTCTTATTAGTCTGAGAAGTAGAAAGAGTAGTTTTTCTCATCCCCATTTTACAAATAGGAAAACTGAGGGTCTCAGTGGTTAAAAACTTGACCATTGGGGACAGTTAGGTGGCTCAAACCTAGAGCCAACCCTAGAGATGGGAGGTCCTGAGTTCAAGTTTGACCTCAGATACTTCCTAGCTGTGTGAGCCTGGGCAAGACCCATAGCCTAGCCCTTACTGCTCTTCTGCCTTGGAACTCATACACAGTATTGATTCCAAGACAGAAGGTAAAAAAAGTTAAAAAAAAAAAACTTGCCCACTCCTGCTCCCCCTCCCCAAAGCCAAGACAAGATCTAGGTCATCTGACTCTAACACCCCTATACCAAGTTGCCTCTATGTCTTCCTGAAACTTCCTAAACTTCCTGGGAGCCCTAACTATGGCTAATAACAATAATAAATGATGATGCTAGCTAGTACTTTAAGGTTTGCAAAATGCTTTACAGATGTTATCTCAGTTGACCCTCACAACAGCCATGGGGTGGGGGGTAGTATTATTATCTCCATTAAAAAAAAAAAACAGCCAAGGAAACTAAGACAGACAGAGTGGGTGACTTGTCCAGGGTCATACAGTTAGTAAATAGCTGGATAAATTCTTGAAGCAGGATGTGAACTTCAAACCCAACATTGTAAGAAATTGGCCAAATTGCTACATTCGACCTCTTTGTCATTGCTGTTGTTCAGTTGTATTTGATTCTTCAGGAATCCTTTCTGCGTTTTCTTGGCAGACACTGGAGTGGTTTGCCATTTTCTTCTCCAGTTCATTTGACAGATGAGGAAACTGAGGCAAACAGGATGAAGTGACTAGCTCAGGGTCACACAGCCAGTAAGTGTGTGAGGCCAGCTTAATCCTCTGGCATGGCTGAAATGGTTACTTCCGAGTATGGGGGCTTATATCCCAAAGCCGGAAGAGGAGATGTGATGCTTTTTCTCCATCCATGTCCTCCCCACTGGCCCCCAGTCCTGGTTACTAAGACTTTTTGCATCTCTTGAGAAATGCCCCAAGTGAGCTAAACCTAATGAAAAAGGAAAAGGAGAAATAAAGTCACGTAGGAAGGATCCCTGAATTGAGGGTCTTGCAGGCTCTGTGCTGGCCCAGAAGTCCAGGCGTCCTTGCACAGGAGAAAGCAGCCCCGGCAAAGGATCCCAAGGGGGTGGGGCTGTCTCTCCGACAGGTTCCACACCAGTCTTGGTTCTTACAGGAAATGCCTTAGAACTGGCAGGGACCTCTAGTGCCACCCCTTCGTTTTACAGATGAGAGAAACGAGGCTCAGCGAGGCAAAGTTTGCCTTTCCCAAGCGGAGGCATCATTCAAACCCAGGACCCTGGTTCCCGAATCCCGTCCACTGGAACTTCCGTGGCCTCCCGAGATGGAGTTTCAGGCTTCGTTAAAGAAAGTTTTCAGGTTCTCCGGCTGGGTCTGGGGATGTAAGGCGGCCCTGATCTCTGGAAGTGGGGGTGCTGCCTGCGAAGTGTCTCCCGGGGATGCTGGGGGATGCGGCGATGTCCGCGTCAGATAGTCCCCGGGCAGCAGAAATCTTCAGCAGAGGAACTTGGGAGTCTTCTGGCTGGCTCTTGCCCTCCTCCCCAGCCTCGCGAGGCAAACTAGAGAGGCTTCCCAGACCAGCCTGACTTTGTTCCCTCTTACCCAAAGTGGCCGCAGAGAGCAGACACCGAAGACTGGTCCGCGCTCCGGCGCAGGAACGGACGGCTCCGCCTTAACAGAGCCAACTGAGGCTGGTGGCCTGCGGGGGGTGGGGTGGGCTGAGAGGAGGGAGAGGTTGAGCCCTGCGGAGCCCGGGAGCAGCCAGCCAAAAGAGCAAAGAAGTCAGCTCCGTCCTCCCTCCCCTCCTTTCCCTCCCCGGGCTCTCCGGGGCGATGGAGAAGTGGGCTAAACCTCGGGGACTGCGTGGGGGTAAACCGCCCAGACGTCAGCCTCGGCTAGTAAAGACATTCGGCCCTTTTTGCTTCTCAAGTAAGGGAAGCAATTGGAAGAGAGAAGAGCTCCAGGCAGGAGGTAAGACGGCGGCCGGCGCTAGGGAGGGAACTTTGCGTGGTGGGGGGTCTGGGAGACAGCCTCCCTCCGCCTTGTGGGAAGCTTCTTAGGGCAACTTGGGGAAAGGAGAGAACTGCAGCCACTAAATGGGGGGGGGCGAGGCAACAAGGGAGTGGGGAGGCTAGGGAAGAGACAGAAACCGTCTAAATGGGGTGGGGGAATCTCTGAAGTCATCAAGCCCAATACCCCCATTTTACAGATGAGAAAACCGAGGCGCAGAAAAGTTCTGAGGATCAGAGCTGGAAGGGACTCCAGAAGTCCACCCTTCTCGGTTTTTTACAAAGGGGGAAACTGAGGTACTTGGAGGTGGCGGGAATGCCTAGAGGCACACAGGTGGAAAGCATCAGAGGAAAGATTGGAGCCCAGCTCCTCTGGCTTCAGAAGCAGAGGTCTTTCTATTTATTGTGAACCAGTAAAGCTAAGACCTAGAGGCTGTTCCAGATGCTTCCCCCTCACCTGCCACCCTGGACCATAGGCTGGGGAGGACTATTCGGAGGATCCCAGCAAGATTCAGTGGGCTGGTCTGCAAGGTCGGGAAGACCCTGTTTCAAGAAGGGGAACCAGGTGAAGGGAGAGAATAGCAAGGAAAGGGGGGAGGCTCTCTCCTCTGGGCACCTCAGCCCTGGGATAAGAAGGAATGAGAGGACCTGACGTGGAACCACGACTGGCAGTTACTAGCTGTGTGATTTGGGGCAATGAACTTCCCCTCCTTGAAGCCCAGTTTCTTTATCAGTAGAATGAAGGCAGGTGTCTAGGAAATCTCTACATTCTTTTCCAGGGTCCTGGTACCCTGACTTTGGCTAACAGGTCTTTGGGGGAAGTAACAGGCACCCCCTTTCACTTGTAGGGTCTGAGTTCCTAAAAAGAGAGGCAAACGGGGCATAGGCCCAACTCTCTGAGCTGAGAAGATAGAAGGAAGGAAGTAGGCACCACCCAGGGATAGAACTATTCCTTGGAGCTCTGGGTTGGCAAGACTGGCAGCAATCAGTCCCCTGGGACCTAGCCTGGCATAATGGGAAAAGTGTTGGCCTATGAGGCAGGGGACCTGGGTTCAGTCACCACCTGATGTGACCTTGGGCTCAGTTCCTTAACTTCTCTGTGCCTTGGATTCCTCATCTGTAAAACAGAGGGGTGAAGAGAGGACCAAATGGGTTCTGAGATCCCTTTCAACTCTAGATCTATGATTCTTGATCATTTTACCTCCGTAGCCCTGAATTTTCCACTGGTAAAATGATGGATTCCATGGCCCCTGAGGTCTGTGAGCTTATGACTTCTCTGGGCCTCAGTTTCCACATTTGAAAAATTAGGAGATTGGCCTCTGTGATCTCTTTCAGTTACAACTCCAGAGAAAACAGCATATTGGCCCTTTTGCAGGAGGAAAAAATGTTCCTATCAAAGTTGGTGGAGAAAAGGAGGGATAATACTTTTAAAGATCAACTAACCATAGTGTCTAATAGTTGACTATCAGAGCAGATGCCCATATAAGGAGTGTGTGTATGTTTATACTATATTTTAGATAACTTGTGACAAAAGATATGTTCAAATCCTGGCTCATACTTACTATCCATATGACCTTGGTCAAGTCATTTTCCTTCTCTGGGTCTCAATTTCCTCCTCTATAAAATGAGGGATTGGATTTGATGTCTTCTGAGATCTTTTCCATCTCATGGTCTTATTATGACTTCTAAAGTCTTGCCCTGCTCTAAATCCTAAGATATTGCTACTTTCAAGCTAAATGAGGAGGGTGTGACTCTGGTAGCCAGTGAGTAGATTTGGATCTTTCAGAAAGAAATCAAGTTTAAATTCCAACCCCGATACTTACTACCTGTGTGACTTTGGGCAGGTCACTTAAATGACTTGGATTTTAATTTCCTCCTCCATAAAATGGGAGAATGGATTCAGTGGCCACTAAGGAGATTTCCATCCCTTCCAGGACTAGATCAATGATTCTATAGTTTTCATTTGCTACTCTAAATCCCACATTTCTTCCCCCTTTCAAATCCCCTGTTCCTATAGCCTTGATGGTTCCTTCCTGTTCTAAACCCTTTGCTGCTATGATTTCTAAGGTCCTACAAGATCAAAAGCTGGTGCTCTAGAATTCCGTTTGGTTGCTATGGGGTGAACTCACAGAGATGTGAGAATTTGGGTCTGTGAACAGACTCCTACAACGTAGGCTCTCATTCTGCCACTTTAGCCTTTTTTGTTGCTGTTGAGAAAATGTCTCCATCATTAATGACTCAGTTTCCCAGTAAATTGGGTTTGCGGCAAGTTTGTGGAAGACAGTAGACAAGGCAAAAGGGGTAGAAACTGGGCAACATGTTGCTTATTTAAAGTTTTTATTAAAAAGTGGGAAGGATGGCACAGACACAGATTTCTGCTCTGACCTAAAAAACTGAATTTCAATCTCCCACTGCCCTTCTGGATAGATGTCCTATAATTCAAATCAGGGAAAAATAAGGCAGTAGTGATGCTAGTATGTCATCATCTTTGTTGATGATTTTTGTCGATTCTTGTCTTAATTTTCATCAATAACTTTTGTTTTTATATAGCCTCCCTTTCTATATTTTTCCTGCCTTCCCTACCCAGAGAGCCATCCTTTGAAATGAAGAACCAAAAAGGTAAAGAAAAAAAAGGTAGTTCAGGAAAAGCAATATATCAACTGTCTATTAAGGAGTATGCATTAGTGCATACCAATAGTTCTTTGCTTCTGCAAGAAAGAAGGGAGATGCATTTTCTCCACTCTACTTGGAGTCTATTGTGGTCATTATAATTATCTCCAATGTAAATTAAAGATAATCCCAAAGGGAAATCAATAGCATTAAAGTGCGACCAGAAAAAGCTTCTTCTAGAAGGATTTAGTGGAGACTTACAGGAAGGCATGAGGTGGAGAGGAGAAGGAAGAACATTCTAGGAATGGAGGAAGAACATCCAGGGAAAATGCAGGAGTCAAATTAGGGTAACATCAAAAAGTTTATCTGGGATACTTATGGATAGGGGAAGAATTCATGACCAGAGCAAGACATAGAGGCCATTATGAAAGATGAAATCGATTGCATTAAATTAAAAAGGTTTTATGCAAATAAAACCAATGCAACCAAAATTAGAAAGGAAATAACAAATTGGGGGGAAACTCATAGCTAGTGTCTCTGACAAAAGCCTCATTTCTCAAATATATACAGAACTGAGTCAAATTTATAAGAATACAAAGCATTCCCCAATCAGAAAAATGGTCAAAGGACATGAATGGAGGAAGAAAGTAAAACTATGCATAATCATATGAAAAAATGCTCCAAATCATGATTGATTAGAGAAATTCAAATTAAAACAAGTCTGAGGTACCAGCTCACACCTATCAGATTGGCTAACATAACCAAAAAGGAAAATAATGAATGGTGGAGGAGATGTGGGAAAGTTGGAACACTAATACACTATTGATGGAACTGTGAACTGATATAACCATTCCAGAGAGCAATGTGGAAGGAGGATCAAAGGGCCACAAAACTACGTCGATCCTTTGATCCAGAAATACCGCTACTGGATCTATATCCCAAGTAGATCAGAGTTAAGAGAAAAGGACCAAAATATTTTAGCATCTCTTTTTGTAGTGGCAAAGAGTTGGAAACAGAGATGATCTATCACGTGGGGAATGGATGAATATGGTTTTAATGGAATACAATAGCGCCTTAAGGAATACTGAACAGGATGATTTCAGAAAAACCTGGAAAGACTTATATGAACTGATGCAAACAGAAGTGGGCAGAACCAGGAGAACATTGTATACAATAGCAGAAATATTATACAATGATCAACTGTGAAGGACAAAACCATTATCAGGAATGCAAGTCTCCCAGACAACAAGGGACTCACGAAAAATGCCATCCACAGCCAAAGAAGGAACCATTGGAGTCTGAGTATAGATCAAAGTATGCCATTTTCCATTATATTTTCTTCATGAGATTTCCATTGTATGTGTGACATGTGATTTATATCATGACATGAGCAATATGGAAATATGCATTATATAAAAGTACACTAGTCAAAATAATCAACAACTTTAGCAAAGTTGCAGGATACAAAATAAACCTGCATAAGTCATGAGCATTCCTATACATTTCCAATACATCTCAGCAGCAAGAATTAGAAAGAGAAATCCCATTCAAAATCACCTCAGACAAAATAAAATACCTAGGAATCTACTTCCCGAGACAAACACAGGAACTATATAAACACAACTACAAAACACTCTCCACACAACTAAAACTAGACTTGAGCAATTGGAAAAACATTAACTGCTCATGGGTAGGACGAGCCAATATAATATATAAAAGTACAGCTATATCAGACTATTCACTGCTTTGGGGAGAGAGAGAAGGGGGGGGGGAGGGAGTTGGAATTTTTAAATGCCAAAAAATAATTGTCAAAGATTATTTCTCCATGTAACTGAAAAAATAAAAATATTGAAAAAAAAACAGGGGAAAAGAAAAGAAAATACATGAGTCAAGAGATAGAGTGCTGTATGCAGGGAATAGCATGGAAGCCCGAGTTGCTGGGTTATAGAGAAGACTGGAAAGGTAGGAAGGAGTTAGCTAAAAGTCAAGCAGAGTGACATGGAAAGACTTTTTTGGTAGCTGATTGGAAGATGTACTGGAGTTATTCTTCAGTTTATTTTTCCTGATTGTATTTATTTCATTCTGCATCCATTCATGTAAATCTTCTCATGCTGCTCTGAATTCTTCATATTGGTCACCCCTCAAAGGATAGTAATATTTTATCATTTGCACATATCACAATTTCTTCAGTCATTCTTCAATAGATAGATGTTGCTCTCTTTTTATAGGACCAATTACAACTCATGCCATGATGTGGAACACTGAATATATAATGCTAGATGGGCTTGATGGTTTTCTTAATTTTGCTGGAAGGCTTCCTTCCACCCCCTTTTTGTTTTTCTTTGCTTTAAGAGGAAGCTTTCTGAGTATAGGAAGAGAAGGTATATAATGGAAAATGAAGATGATATAAAAACAAAATATATCAGTAAAAAAAAAAAACAACTCCTGCTCCCACCTGTCCAAACAGGACCTAAGTTTTATTTATTAATTAAAAAAAAAAACCTTACCTTCTGTCTTAAAATCAATACTGTGTATTGGTTCTAAGGCAGAAGAACAGCAAGGTGTAGGCAATGGGGGTTAAGTGACTTGTCCAAAGTCACACATCTGAGGCCAAATTTGAACCTAGGACCTCCTGTCTCTAGGCTTGGCTCTCAATCCACCGAGCCACCCAGCTGCCCCCAGAATCTAAGTTTTAACAAAGCAAAATTATCAGAAAACAACTGCTGATATCATTTTGGAGATGAGGTGGGGGAGGGAAGGAGGGAGAGACAGAGACAGAGACAGAGACAGAGCAAATACCGTATCAGATCCTTGTGTCTGTACTATGTGACCTTGGGCAAATCACATCTTTCTGAATCCAAGTTTCATCATCTGTAAAATGAAGAGGGAAGAGTAGCTGATCTCTAAAGCCCCTTATACCTCCAGACCCTATGACTATGCAGTCACTTGGTGATTCCTATGTGAGCATTGAATGCCAAGTCCTGAATGAGACACTGTGGATTACTACAATCTGCCTGAAATAATTGCTGAGTCAAGAGGTTTATTACCAAAGTATGGCTCGTGGGGCTTGTTTGTCCCCAAGCAACTTTGATTGATATTTCAAAGGCTGGACAACTCCTTGTTATGTGGGCTGTGGTGTGGATTCCTGCTTAGTCAGGAGGTAGCCTCAGCAGCTTCTGAGGTTCCTTCTAGCCCTCCAGTTCTGGGGTTCTCAGATTTGGCAGTTCAGAGTTTTCAAAGCACTTTGCCATCTAGGACCTCTGATTTCATGGGTCCTTCACAACAACTGAAAGGATAAAAAAATGGGGAAAAAGTCCATAAACTCAAGAATTTATTATTGGATTAAAAAGGCATTCTATACCTGTTCTGGGTCCTGATGAGGAGGGAGGACACTTAGTTGTTAGTAGAGGCCAAAAGGAAATAATGATTACACACCTATAATCTATCTATCTATCTATCTATCTATCTATCTATCTATCTATCTATCTGTCTGTCTGTCTGTCTGTCTATCCATCCATCTATCTATCCATCCATCTATCTATCTATCTATCTATCTATCTATCTATCTATCTATCTATCTATCTACCTACCTACCTACCTGTCTGTCTGTCTGTCTTTCTGTCTGTCTATCCATCCATGTATCTATCTATCTATCTATCTATCTATCTATCTATCTATCTATCTATCTATCTGTCTGTCTGTCTGTCTATCCATCTATCTATCTTTCAGTCTATCTATCTACACATGGGTGTATATATTTTATTGGCATACATATATACATAAAAAACCTGCAGGTATATATGTGTGTTGCTTTCATGATTATAAAGCACCTCTAAAGTGGGTATTACTGTGCCCCTTTTATAGATACAGAAACTGAGTCTCAGAGAGTTGAAGTGACTTGGTCACACAAAGTTGGACCTCAGATTTTTCATCTATACAATAAAGGGGTTGGGCTAGATGTCCTTCTTGAGGTCAGGGACAGTGTATTTGCCTTTTTTGTACCTTTGGAACTTAGCCCAGTGCCTGCCATAAATGCTTGTTGCCTGAGTGGCTGACTGAATCTGGGTCTCTCTCAACTCCTGGATGAATGATCCTGCCATCTTGTAATCATTTAGTTTCCTCATCTATAAAATGAGAGAGTTGGACTAGATAGTTATTGAGGTTCCTTCCAGCTTTAATTCATTGATCTCTAGGATCCCTAGAAAGGCAGCTTCTATTTCATACTATCTCAGTGACCTTTGGTAAGTAATGTGCTGTGAATGAGGGTTCTGGACCAGAGATGACAAAACACTACCTTTGGCTAGCATCCCTCCAGAGTCTACCCCAATTAGATTAAAATGTAATCAGTAAATATTTAGCAAAATAAACAGAAATGCAATAAAACATAGATGTTAATATGTAGTTTTCTAATATGTGGCTGCAGGGATGCTTATGTATGATTTGTTGGATCCCATCCCTTTTTGGTCCAGACCAGTGATGTCAAACTCAAATAGAAACTAGGACTTCAAAAACCAAAAGTAAACATCATGGTTTTTCATATTTTTAAATTAAAATTAAACTAAAAATTAAATTTAAATGTTTTGATTAAATTTAAGAATTTTTTAGGTCATACATTTCCCAATGACATTTTAATCTGAAACTGGCCTTGTGGAGGCTGGGACCTGCAAGGGGGAGAATTTAATACCTCTACTCTTTTATTTATTTCATTAATC
Source organism: Monodelphis domestica (assembly GCF_027887165.1). Lineage (NCBI taxonomy): Eukaryota > Metazoa > Chordata > Mammalia > Didelphimorphia > Didelphidae > Monodelphis > Monodelphis domestica. Next base: position 527,596,379 of record NC_077228.1, read on the forward strand.
TAAGAATAAGTTTCTGGATTGCTAAAGAGAGCTTCTTCACTGGGGAGCTCCTTGAACCAATGAAATCATAGGTCTTGTTCCTATCCCTCTGAGAAACTGGATTCTAACTATCCAACATTAACTGAGCAGGTGACATTGGGGAAAGCTCTTCACCTCAATGGGCTTCAGTTTTCTCATCTCTAAATAAGATCCCTGGATGATCTCTGCCAACTCTCAAAATCTCTTCCAATCTAATGCCCTAAAGTGTTCTAATTTTCCTAGTAAGATCATAAAGCAGCAACTTTGGACCAGTTTTTAGATTCTTTGGTGAAAGGGGTCTCTGATGGCAGCAGGCAAAGTCAAGAGAGTGAAATTACATTGCCTGTTTACCCTAAGACCAGTTAACCAATCCCAGGCATCCCTTGAAGTTCATCAATTTTGTCAAAGTCTGAGAAGAGCCCTCCCAACCTTCCCACCCAAGTGCCCAGTGCTGTGATAGCACAGACAACACCATACACACAGGAACCCATTTTTCACTTGGTGACGGGTGATCTGATGCAAAATCCCCAGGCAGCCAGGGATCAGGAGGTTATTCTGACTGTTAGAAGCTCAGATGTTTCAAATATTTTGATGAGAATATTTTCCCTAAAACTATGTTACATTTCTCTCTCCCCATTGCTTAAGAGAGAAAGAGAATGCATCACATTTCCCAAGTTGAGTTGTAGCCCCTGGTTTTCAGGTAGGGGAGCAGAGCACCTGGAGTTGGGATTGAAAAGACTTCTGTTCAATGCTTCATTTTCCAAATAAGGAAACTGAGACTCAGAGGCATAAAGTAGATCATGACTCTGGAACTGGAAAAGTCCATGGAGACCATCTTGTCCAACCTCATTTTATAAGTGAGGAAATATTCTCTGGGAAGTTGTGACTTGCACACACAGGTAGTAAGCAACACCGATGGAATTGGAATATGCCATTGCTTTTCCCACAATGCCATGCTGCAAGATGAATTACATGAAGGTTAAAAGACCCACTGTTAGACCACCTAGAGGGGAATATAGCTAAGGCTTTTGTTTATTTGTTTCTCCAGTGTACCTTCCAGGGAGGAATAAAGAACTCCAAGCTCTCCCTCCATTCCACCTGACTCCACCCTTGAATGACATCACAAAAGGAATCGCTGATCTCCAGTAGCCGAAGCCCAGCTCTGGATTTGTGGGAGGCCTCCCCATTTCCCTACAGATGATCTGCTCAGTGATCTGATATTAAGAATATTTGCCCAAACTTCCCATCATGGTTTGGTCAACCAGAAAACCAATGGAGAAACAATCCAAAAGAGAGACCAGTTAATTCTGGCAGATGGAACAGGTCAGTACTCTGTCCACTGGCCTACACTGCCCCTACACTGAAAGATCAACGTTTCCATTTTAAATCCTTTTCAGGAACACTATAAAGGAGAATAGAGGAATCTGTTACATTCAGCTTACGAAGCTCACCACCGGTCTCAGGGACAAAAACAAAAACAAAATCGGGAAGGAAGGGCATTTCTGGCAGCTTGCAGGGCTTAATAGGTCCTGTTAATAGGACAACAGGGTAAGGAGCCTCATGGTAGCCCAGCCAGAACTGGCATCAGTGTATGCCAGGTAAGTGGTCAAGAGTTAAGTTTAATTTATTTAGGGTCAAAACGTGCATGTGTGCATGTGTCCATCACAGAGATAAGAAAGGATACAAAAGGTATCAAAGACCCTTACCTTCAAGGAACTTGTGGTCTAATAGGGAAGACATGAACTATACAAGGAGCAATCCAAAATCCTGTTGGACTATGGAAACCTGGCTATAAATATCAGATCACTGGATCCTAGCAGGTTAGATCTGGAGCTGGAAAAAAACCTTGAGACCTTCAAGTCCAACTCTCCCATTTTACAGATGAGAAAAATGAGACCCAGAGAGGTCATTGGATCATAGATTTAGATTTAGAAAGAATCTCAGAGACCATCTAATCCAATCCTCTCATTTTACAGATTAGGAAACTGAGAGCCAAATAGATTAAATTATTTGCCCAAAGTCACACAATTTTGGAAAAGGTAAACATTCTAGGATAGGGTATCTGGGGTCAGCAGAAGCTGGGGGAAGGAAGGGAGATGACTTTATAGGGAACTGAGGGGAAATATATATATATATATGTATAATATGGGAATTGATAAAGGAGAGGAAAGGGAATGCATCCCAAATGTGCTTTTTCCTACTTGCATAATCTCTGGGCCTTGATTTCTCTTTCTGTAAAATAAATAAAACTAGAATGGGGCTTCTTAACCATTTTTGGCATCAGAGATTTCTTAACAGTCTAATGAAACCTAAAGGACTTCTCAGAGTTGTTTTTAAATGCATAAAATAAAATACATAAAATTAAAAAAGGAGACTGATTACATTGAGATAGAGTAACCAGCATGTTTTTAAAAATTCCTTAGATCCTGGGCTCAGAACCCTCTAATGAAATGCTCTCTAGTGTCCCTCTAACTACAGATTTTGTGCCATGTGGCCAGATGGGAGTAATATCCTGAGAAAAGATGCAAATGTGGAGGGCAGAAGTAATGATCTCTCATTAAAAAAAAACAACAACACTATTGATATCTTCTGGTTTTACCTTATCTTTATTTACCAATACATTTCTTCTCCTTTCCTTGTCCTTCCTCTCCCATCCCTTTCTCTCTTCCTTCCTATTCCTTCTCCTTCTCTCCCCTCCTCTGATCTTCCCTTCTTTCTTTTCCCTAATGGCTGCTTCTTGTAGCAAGAATACAAAAAGGGGGGGTGGGCGCAGTTCATTAAAACTAGCCAACACAATCACTGAGTCTAACATTGTAGAGTTTTTCACTCATAGTCTCCCATTTCTGTAAAGAAAGGAAGGGGAGATGCATTCTTATAGATCTTCTTTGATGTCGAACTTGATTATTTAATTGGACAGAATTCAGTTTAAAAAATATATTGTTTCCACTTTCATTCTTAGAGTCATTGGGTATACATATATTTTTGAATCCATTTACTTCAATTTGCATCAGTTCATATAAATCTTCTCATGCTTCTCTGAAATCATCATATTCATTGCTTCTTAAAATAAAATAGTATTCTATTCCACTTAAGTACAACTTGTTTGGCCATTCACTTTGTTTCTAGGTCTTTGATATTGTCAGACTTTTCTCTTTCTCATTCACCTCCTCAGCATCCATGCTTAAGTATTTTGGACTAGTATTTTGGTTTAAGTATTAAGAATTTGGGCATCACTGGATATGGACATTTCAATCACTTTCTTAGAATCATTATAAGGAGTTTTCCAGTACAATTAAACCAATTCTCTGCCCCACTAATAGATATAAATGTGTCTGTTTTTCCAAAGCCTCCCCAAACCGGCAATTCCCATCTGTCATCGTCTTTGTCAATGTGCTCTGTGCTCCCCATTTCTTTTTTAAATTGCGAGTAGACAGCAATGTTATATGAGCAGCAGAATACAGAGCATGAGTGAAGTGCTCTAGACTTACAGCAAAATGGAAGGATGTGTGTGTTTGTTGTTATCATGTTGCAAGATAATTAGCCAAAGGGGGTTCATGTGAAGAACTATAATGAGGGTTGGTTTCCATCTTATTCTTTTCTCTTTTGACTTTTTCAGTATCTACATACAGGATCACTGCTGCTGGTTTCCTCTGGCATAACAAAAGTCCAATACTCCTCTATCACATGTGTACTTGGCACTCATAAAAAGGCAAACTTTTCAACAGCTATGGCTGCCAGTGCCCTCACTTCCCTCCAACTTCAGCCTCCATTCCCTTACCCCTTTATACCCTCCATCCCTTTCTTGTGCTTTCCCCCTTCTCCACTGTAAACTGAGGCAGGCCAGAAATTAGATGCAAATCAGGCATCTTTCTTAGGGACTTAGCATGTGAGGGGACAGCCTAATGCTGGAGCACTAAACTGCCCAATGCCTCCTATAGCTATGCTAGGGGGATTTTATGGCATAAAACCACAAAGTGGAGTACACAAAACCCAGAGCAATAAATGAATTTAATGATTGACGGGACCCTAGGACCCACCCTCCATCTTATTGCAAGTGCAAGATGATGGCCCAGACTTTGGACAATAAACTAGACAAAGGGGTTTTGAAGGAGCATGTAGCCTTCTAGTAAAGGTTGGTACCCAGAGATTCAAGAATGCTAAAGGTAAACTGAGAAGTGCCAATTTGGGGAAATTCCACAGTTGAAGTTGCAGTAGTTCAGGCTCCAGTCAAAAGGCAAAGGTGTCTAGGAGTGAGTGACTGTCCTTGAGGCTTACTCAATGTCAGTGTTACAGAAGGGCAGGAAGGCATGAATTGACCAGAGTCTAAGGAATTCCCATACCACCTCCAAAGGAGTTCTTGAGTCTGTCTTCCACCTGGACACCATTCCTCCCTCCCTCTAAAGAGCCCGCCCTGGGTGTCCTTGGTGCTGAAGGTCTGGAAAGAGGAGAAATTCTGGGACAGGGAGCTGTCCATGGTCAGGTTGCCACAATCATACAAAGAGAGGAGAAGAATGAGAAAACTGAGGAGAGCAGCAGCAGAGGTCAGGGGAACTGAGGGGAAAATGAGAATGGATTCTGAATCCTTGGCACCTGAGAGTCAGGAGAGAAGAGAGCAGAAATAGTTGGAGTGGAGTTGGAACAAGTAATAGGAACAAAAGATTTTGGCGGTGGACACTCCATTTTTGTTGTTCTTCAGTAATGTTTGACTCTATGACCCCATTTAGGATTTTCTTTTCTTTTTTTTCTCATAACACTTTTGAAAAATTTTACACTTTTCCCCAAATTCCTTGTAGATATAATTTTAAAAATCATTTGCCAATCTTTTGTAATCCTTGTTCTCTCCCTCCTTCCCGCCTCTCCCTGATCCCTAAGACCACAGGTAATATGATATAGGCTATATATGTGTTATCATGCAATTTGTATTTCCATAATCATTAGGTTATCAAAGGGGTTCTTGGCAAAGATACCGGAGTGGCTTGCTATTTCCTTCTCCAGCTTATTTTCCAGATGAGGCAGAGTGTTAAGTGACTTGCCCATGATCACACAGCTAGTAAGTGTCTGAGACCAGATTTGAACTCAGGAAAATGAATCTTCCTGACTCCAGACCTGGCCCTTCATGCATTGCAGCTGCCTGGAGCTGCCTAAATACCACATTTTAGGAATATATGAATAACCATTATAGGGAAGGAGTAGACAACCCAAGAAATAGTCATCTAGGCCTGGGACTTGGCAGAAAGGCCGCATGATATGATGGCCAGGATATTTGGAGTCAGGAAGACCTAATTTCTCTTTCAGTCCCTTTCAGTTCTAAATCTTTGATCTTATGATCCTCTGTTACTTAGTCACTCTAGGCCTCAGTTTACCCATTTGTAAAAATTCAGGGGTTGGTCTAGATAGCTTCAAAGGTCCCTTTCATCCCCAAGTCTATTATCCTATCATTGAATGTCCTGGGTTCATCCTATTCGCTGTTGCTGGTTCCAAGGATAAAAGACAAAGTAAAAGCTAGGAAGAAAGTATAGCTGAGGGGTGAGCAGGTAGGGAAGAAGGCAGAGGGACCAAGAGAAAGCAGATGCCTGGGCTGCTACAGGTCACCTCTTCCCAGGCCAGAAGCAGCTCACCCCATTCAAACTGGGCTCCCAGACTGGTCCAAACTGGAGCTTTAATCTTGTGTCTGTCTGGGAGGAGGGAAGTGCAAGGCAAAACTGACACATGACTGCTGTTTGGTTTGTGTTTTGATTAGTTTGACTTCAGTCTCATCCTAGAAATGGCCAGGCTCAGTAGTGCTTAGCCTCCTGGGTTTTGGTTGCCCATCTTTCCCACAAGCCATCTCCCAGATTCACATCTGGCTAAGTAATGAGTTCCAGCCTTCCTAAGGAAGAAGCCTTTATCTCCCCTTGTTGTGCCTGAAACTCTTCCTCTTCATATCCATCTTCTGGCTTCCTTTGAAACCTTCAAGTTACAGCTCAAATTCTGTCTTCTATAAGAAACTTTTACCAATTCTTCTTAATGCTAATCTCTTCCCTCTATTGAGTTCTCATTTATCCTATGTATATCTTGTCTATACCTAACAATTTACATTTGGTCTCCTCCACTGGGCTGTGAGTTCCTGGAGAGCAGGGACTCTTATTTATTGGTTGATTGGTTGATTGTTTCTCTTTGTATCCCTAATCCTTAGCATAGTGCCTGACGAATTTGTATTTGTTATAAATATCTGGTTGTTTCAGTTGTATGCTTACTTTTGTTGTTCAGTCATGGCTGCCTCTTCATGACCCCATTTGGGTTTGGGGGGGCAAAGATACTAGAGTGGTTTGCCATTTTCTTCTCCAGCTCATTTTATAGATGAGGAAACTAAAGCAAAATGGCCTTGCCCAGGATCACCTAATTAGCAAGTGTCAGAGGCTGGATTTGAACTCAGAAAGAGAAGTCTTCCTGAGTTCAGGCTGTGCCTTATGGCTACCCTATATGCCCTGACACATAGTGGAGCCTAAAGAAATGCTTGTTGCCTTGGAACATCAATTGTGCCTGACTATTCATTATTCTAGGAGGGAAAGCACACTTGTCCCAAGCCCAGTGCCTGGCACTTAGAGAGAGCTTGCTCTCTGCCAGGCAGAATAAAAAAAAAATAACCTTCAATCCATGCTTATTCAGTTGACTAGAGTTCTGGTCATAGGCTAAGGAATTTTCAGAAATGGAAAAGACCTTAGAACTTAGCTAGACCAGTTTCCTTGGTGTACAGATGAGGAGACTCAGACACCAGATGGTGAAGTGATTTCTCCAAGGTGAGAGACATTTCTTAAGAGTCCACTGCAGTTTCCCTAAGGAAGCAATCCGTCCATGATGCCCTCCCCAAGCTGTCTCCTTCCTCCCCCTTCAGATGGGCACTAGAGCTATGCCTGCACGAAGGGAATGATCCTCTTAAGTCCCCCCAAATCTTGTCTGCTTTGTGAAATGCTTTTATTAGATATTGGGATGGAGGCAGAGATGGCCCCCTTGTGAAACGTACAGGTAAAACGAAGCCTGGAGAGAGAGATGATATGTTGGCTGTCAGAGTCAGGCCACAGACCAAGCAGACATCTACAGGCCATAGTAATGGCTGATTTTATTACTAAAGTGAAATTTGTTAGCAATCAATGTGGTCCTAAATGTGAATTTCAAAAAATCAACTGTGCAAGTGTAGGATGGAGAAAGCACAGCTAGAAAACTATTTATGTGGAAACTGAGGTCTCTGAATTGCAGCAGGTGGTAACTTCCAATAACCAATAAGCATAAATTAAGTGTCTACTGTATACCAGGTATTGGAGAATTGCAGCAGGTGGTAACTTCCACTAACCAATAAGCATAAATTAAGTGTCTACTGTATACCAGGTATGGGAGATACTGTAGATTAAAAAATTAATATCCAATTCTCCAAGTATTATATTTAATAACATTTATTAATATAAACTTGAAGCAAAATAAAGAAAAAAGAAGGCTAGAGAAAAAAAGAGCTCACCCAGCCCCACACTTGGGGAGAAAAAAGAGAGTGAGAGGGAGGAGTCACAAAACTTATAAAACAATAACATAAAGATGCACATAAATGAAAAGGGAAAAGGAATTTTGGGATGAGGAAGGAATTCTGGGAGATGAAGTCCAAAGATTCAAGATTTTTCTAATTATATAATACAAATACAATGGTGAGACATTGTATTGGAGGAGACAACACACATAAACCAATGAAGAAGCATTTATTGAGCACCTGCCTTATGCGAGGCATTGAACGATGAACTGAAGGTAGAAATACAAAAAGTGAGGCAGTCACTGCTCTCAAAGAACTTACATTTATTGGAGGAGAAAATAGATCTATAAATTAACCTGAATGATATACCTACCATGTGTCTTGGCACTGTTCTAGGCATAGGATTATTGTTGTGGTTCAGTTGTTTTTCCATCATGTCTGATTCTTCGTGACCCCATTTGGAGTCTTCATGGCAAAGATACTGGAGTGGTTTGTCATTTCCTTCTCTAGTTCATTTTACAGATGAGGAAACTGAGATAAGCAGGGTTAAATGACTTGCCCAGTTTTACAGTAGGTATCTGGGGCTGGATTTGAACTCAGGTCTTCCTGAAGTCTGGGGAAATGAAGACTTGGCTTCAATCTGACAATATCTTTAAATATTTTCGAGGTTGATGTATAGAAAAATGATTATATCTATTCTGTGTAATCCTCAAAGTCAAAACCAGGAGGAGATTATTTCTAAGACGAACTTCCAGCTCCCGAATTCTATGATTTATTACTTCTAAGTTACAGAATAACAAGTTTTGACTCAATTGAAGGAGGAATTTCCTAATAATTAGAACTATTTTATAATAGTGGGAGATGCCTTATGAGGATAGCTGGTGGCCCAGCATATCTGGATTTACACAGGCCAGGTTTACTGTTGGAGGTGAGCCAAAAGAATTGTATCTCTGGTTCCTTTTGGCTTCACCCAGAGTTGCAATTGGGAAATCTCAGCGTCTAGCTCATCTCTAGGTCTCCACAGATGCAAGTAATAGATTTGTGTAGGGGGCAGCTGGGTGGCTCGGTGGATTGAGAGCCAAACCTAGAGCCTGGAGTCCTGGATTCAAATCTGAACTCAGCCACTTCCTAGCTGGGTGACCCTGAGCAAGTCACTTGACCCATTGCCTGGCCCTTTTTGCTCTTCCGCCTTGGAACCAATACATAGTATAGATTCCAAGATGGAAGGTGAGGGTTTTAAAAAAAATAGATTTATATAGTTCCTCTAAAAGCACTCTGGGTAACAGGGCATATCTAGGAAAGGATAACTGCTATCCTACCCCCATAAAAGGCACACACATAAAGCAGAGAAAGTGCAGAAAGACCTCATAGTAGACCTCTTCTGCTCCAGAGGCTGGGGCTGCTCAAAAATCCCCCACTCTGTGGGAGTAGAAATGCAGAAGGAAAACATGACTGACTACATGATTCGATGGATATATGACTGGGGTTTTGGCTTTAGAGCACTATTACAAATATGAATAATATAGAAATGGGTTTTGAACAATGACATACGTGTAACCCAATGCAATTGCTTGTCATATCTGGGAGGGAAGAGGGGAGGGAAAGAACATGAATCATGGGAGTATGGAAAAATATTCTAAATAAATTTAAAAAAAAAGAAATTCCAGCTCAAAAAAAAATCCTCCACTCTCTTTCTCTCTGGAAGGCTGGATCCTTGGATTTCATTCCTTCTAAGAGGTTGGCATTAGGCATCACCTCTTATCGACTACTATACTGGGTACCAGACTCTTTCCAGTAAGCATGATGACTACAAAGAGCTCATAACTGAACACAATGAAGTAAGCCAAGCCAGGAAAACCATATTGTATACTATGACCATGATATTGTAAATGGAAAGAAAAACCACAGAGCAATGCAACAGTGTCATAAAATTATACATCTCAAGCTTGACTCCAAAGAATAGACCCAAGAAGATATTCCTCCCACTTCCCTTGATGATAAAGGGGGTCTTTGGGAGTGGAGCATTGCATAGAACCATGTTGTCAAACCTTTGGCACACATGCCAGAGGGGGCTGCTACCATCTTTCTCTACACGACACCTGAGAACATTTTTCATATCATCCACCCCTCTGCCCAGCAGTCCAATGGGAGCACTTCCTCCCTCCCCTGTCTGGGGTAAGGGGGCAGCTCACATGCAACATGAGGATTGCAGTTTGGGCACTCAGTCTCTAAGAGGTTCACCATCACTAGCATAGAACATCAGTTTTTTTTCCCCAATGCATTTCTAGGGTTTACTTGTTTTATTCCTCTTTTTACTTTCTTTTTAAAAAAATTATTTGTTAGATGGCTATCTGGGAGAGGAAAACAGAAGAGATATAAGGGAAAATCTAGTCAATATTAAAAACAAAATATATGATTAAAAATCAAAATGCTAAAAGACAAATGTGCCAAAAGGGCATACCTACTGACATTAACTAGCATGGGGGTATGCTCTTGGCAAGATTTAATGCCTTTAAACATCATTAAGATTTTGGGAACACCCTGAATTTCTAAGAAATCAAGTAAAGGAAAAAAATATACTTTATATGACTTGTCCTCTGCCACCAATAGATCAAGCAGATTTGCACAATGCTGGACCAGAGGTGCTACATCTCCTCTTTTAGAAAATGTAGAAAAATTATAAATTATCCTCAGACCACCAGTGTCAACTGTAATTGGAGAAATTAAACAAAAAACCTCTTAGTTCATAATTCTTGTATATGAGCACGAGATATAATCGACTGTTTGATGCTCTCTGAACTCCACATATTTCCTACCTGGGCATATCTGCAAAAGCAATTCCTGCCACCGGGAAAGCATTCCCTAATCACCTGTGCCTTCTCCCAAAGCTCAATTCAGGTAACATCTCCTGCACTAAACATTTTCTAATCCCTCTACTTGTTCATGCTCTTATATCTCCTCCAATTACTTTGTCTTTATTTATTATGATAGAATCCTGGTTCTAGAACTGACCCCAAATGTTTTTTAATTTAATTCCTTCATTTCACAGCTAAGGAAACTGAGGTCCACAGAGGCTACATAATTTTGATATAAACTCAGAGTTTAAAAATCTAATCCAAATATTTTGCATATGAAGAAACCAAGGCCCAGAGAGACCAGCTAGGTGGCAGTGGACCCAGGTTCAAATCCAACTTCAGACACTTATTAGCTGTGTCACCCTGGGAAAGTCATTTAACTTTATTTACCTTAGTTTTCTCTTCTGAAAAATGAGGCTAATAATAGCACCTACCTCCCAGGGTTGTTGTGAATATCAAGTAGATAATTATTGTAAAGCACCTAGCACAGTTCCTGGGACATAGTAAGTTCTATGTTAATATCAACTATATTATTATTATTATTATTGAGGAAATGACTTGCCCAAGGTCTTGAGAGCAGTAAGTATCAGAACTGGGCTTTGCATCCATATCAGAATTGGTCCTCTTTCCATTGTTTTCCCTGCTTCTTCATCTGTTCCCATCACATGTTGCCAGTAAATCTGCTCATTGAGGGGAAGGAATATATTAGGTTTGTCTGCATATCTCCAGAGCTTAGTGAGTACTTTAGGTTTAATAAATGCTGAATTAAATCCCTCTGAGGCTCATAGCTTTAGAGCTGAAAGGAACCTCAGAGACTTTCTAGTTCTACCCCCTTGTTGTGCAGAGGAGGTACCTGAGGCTCAGAGATGGAAAGTGACTTTCCCAAGGTCATATAGACAGTGAGAGAGACAGGATTCAAATCTAGATCTTCTGACTCCAGAGTCATGTTCTTTTAGAGTTCAGCCAATTCTTACAAATAAAGAAATTAAAACTCAAAGGAAGAACTTGAGCATGATCACCCAGGAGGAGAGGAAAGAGCCAGGACCGGCATTTTTGTCTTCTAATTCCTAGTCAAGGGCTCTACCCACAACCCCAAATTGTGCTCTGACCTTTGTTAGGGATCTGAAGAGCATTCATGTAAAATCAACACCATCCAGCAGGGCATCTCTGATTTCCTGATTTAGGGTTTGGTCACACTTCCTTGGTCTTCTTCCATCACTCAGAGACTATTTATAAAATTTGAGAGGAGGCGGCAAAGGAGCTGAAACCTACCCCAAATGGATGGCTTTTCCCCAAATTAATATTTTTGTAGCAGCAATAAGGAAATGACAGGATAGCATTTGTACTGAGGACAAATTAGCTGGGACTAGATCTTCTGACAGTCTCTGAAGGCTGATACACTCAAATCTTTGTTTGATGAATTCACTGAGCTTCATTTCTTTTTCTTTTTTTTTACTCATTCCTTAAATTCTGTCATTTGCCTGTAACGAAGTTTGACCTGTTACAAATTCAATGGAACACAGAATGTCAGAGCAGGAGGGAACCTTTGAAATCATCTGGTACAACTTCCCCTCCCTTCCAATTTTACATTGAGGCAACAGTGCCAGATGAAAGAAATTACTTGCCCAAGATTACCAGCTGGTTTGTGGCAACTATTCTGTGCAGAGGCTGTTTGGGATCATAGGGAGAACATTAGACTAAAAGTCAAGAAAGGCCTGTGTTCAAATCCCACCTTTGACACTAGTTTTGTGACTTTGGGAAAAATACTTCACCTGTGTGAGCCTCAATTTCTTCATGTATAAAATGAGGATGATAGTGGACATTGAGAGGTAGAATGGAATAGTGAATGGGAAGAATGCTGGGCCTGAAATAAGGAGGGCCTGGGTCCAACTCTCATTTCAAATTCTTATCAGCTGTATGTTGTTGTTTACTCATTTTTTAGTTGTTTCTGACTCTCTGAGACTCCATTTGGAATTTTCTTGGCAGAAATGCTAGAGCACTTTGCTGTTTCCTTCTCCATGCCATTTTAGTGATGAGGAAACCAAGACTATCTGGGTGAAGTGACTTGCCCAGGGTCACAGAGTCAGTAAATATCGAAGGCCAAATTTGAATATAGTCTTCCTGATTCTAGGCTAGCACTCTACCCACTGTGCCACTTAGCTGTCTTCTAGAGGGTTACTCTCAGCAAATAAAGAATCTTGAGCATCAGATCATGGTATATGTACGGTACTCCATTTTCCTTGGCCAGGCATTTTTGGCAAAGTTCATAGATGGTTTTCCCAAGGAAGATCATTAAAGACAGAGTCATGAAATGGGTCAAAATATCTTTCATCAGTTCTTTCCTTGACCTCATGGGACTTGGAATCTCTAATGAGAAATCTTTGATGTAAGAACTTGCTATACTATACATAGATCATGTTCAAAGAAACCCTTGAGGTTCTCTGCTAGGGACCAGCATTGATGAATTGTCAGTATATTAGTAAACAGCTCTAGACCATCTCCACTAAGTACTCATCACAACTATGAACACTTGTAAAGGTTAAAATCATGGTTGAGACTGAATGTAATAATTATATTTGGTCACCAAGGATTTTATTTATAAAATCCTAATGAAACACCCAAACTCAGCTGGAAATTTTATGGTGATTTAATTGATATAGTGGAGGAGATTAAGAAGAAAGAAGAAGGAAGGGGCTAGTACCAGGCAGGAAGATTAGGAGATCTGGAAAGTAAGGTTTTGAGTGTGAAGGAGGAAAGAATCAGCCTGACCTCCAAAGGGGCTCAGCTAAGATGCCCGAACCTGAATCAGCTCAAGGGCAAAACTTACCACCAACACTCCAAGATGTTGAAACGCCTAGCACACTCTCAGCCAGAGTCCTCTCCATGGAAAGAGGAAGAGAGAGGAAGTGACGTCCCTCATATGGACGGTTTTACGTCACTTTCCTGCGTCTCACATGTACCAATGATCACTTAGCTTGACTTAGGACAGCCCAGGGGTCTGTCCTTTTTTCTGCACATGTCTGTTGAAGGCCATTTCCTCAGATAATTAAATCTTGAGTTTGATACAGACCTTCCTAATCTTTTTAAACTAAGAAGAATGGAGAAATCTAGAGTTTCCAAGACCTGATTCTGTTATTCCAAGTATCTTCATTGATACTGATCAAGAAATAGCCAAATCAGATCTTCTAAAGTACAGTCTGATTAGGATGGAATAGTTTTAAAGTTCACACATGATAATAGAAGAATGGGATTCCAAAAATTAATCTGGAAATGTCTCAATAGAACACATATCAGTATACACAAAATAAGGGTGGGGATGAGAATGGGACCTGTGATTTCACTCTACCAATACAAAGGGACATTTTTTCTATAACTTAGAATCCCTAAGAATGGCCAGGGGCAACCGCTTTGTAGATCACACAATCAGTATATCAGAATCAGAAATGGAACCCAGGCCTTCCTGGTTTCTAGACCAGCTTTCCACACTAAACCACGATAACTCTCAAATACATTCAGGGCATCTAGATGACTCAGTGGATAGAGAGCCAGGTCTAGAGACAAGAGATCCTGGGTTCAAATCTAGCTTCAGATACGTCCTGACTGTGTGATCCTGAGCAAATCACTTAACCCTTCATTGTCTAACCCTCACTACATTTCTCCCTTGGAACTAATATACAGCATTAATCCTAAGAAGAAAAGAAAGGGTTTTTAAAAAGTAGGAAAGTGAAACTTGTGGAGAGCTATTGGGGAAACTAGGATTTCCAGCAAGCAAAGGTTAGAGTGAAATGCATTCCACTTCCCCTATACAAAGGCAGGGAGATGGAGCATCATGGCTAAAGCCAATTTGGTTGAGATTTTGTAAATTAAATAAAATTATTAAACATATATAGTAAAATTGAGAGGAAAGTTTGAACATAGGTTGTGAAATGTTTTAAAAGTCAGAGATATTTGTATTTGCCCCTAGAGGAAGCTCTTGGAGTTTACTGGAGACAGTGACAAGGTCTGACTTATATTTTAGGGAAATAACGTTAGCAACTCTGTGGATGATGGATTGCCATTGGGAAAAGTTCAAGGCAGTGAGGCCAGTAAGGAGATTGTTGCATTGATCCAGGTATGCAGCAATGAGGATTTGAAAGAAGGTAGCTGCAATAGAGATGTACAATAAGGTGCTCAGGCACACCAATTCTCATGATCATTCCTATATGTAGCATACCAGGCATGTTGGCATCTGGGAAGTATGATTGACGTATTGATATTGTATTACCAGACACATGGTCAGACCTCTTGATAGTCATTGTATGGAAAGGGACAGGCGGAAGCACTAGCAAAGGATGGGCAAATTCACACTGCCTCAGCTCCGAGTACCTTCATTAGCATAGCATGGTTCTATTGGCTGGGACTACACTCATTTGCAAACCGTGGTTGGATTAATCCCCACCTCTTTGATGTCCTCATTGTCAATTCAACCAGTGTTAAAGCCTATGTCATGTTACCTATTCTTTGATCCACATTCCTAAAAACCTTCAAAAAAGTTCATGCAACAAGCATGAACTCCCTCTGTTCCCTCCTCCACTCTCAGTCTAACTCTTAGTAGCTCTTACTAGTCCTTCACTAGCTCTCTCCCACTTCACTCCCTCTCTCCCTTTGTTCCCTCCTCTCCTCTTACTCTCTTGCTTCACTGTATCTCTTTCATAGCGACATGGTTGCCCCCAGTGCCTCGGCACCAGGGAGTTGTGACTCCCCCCTTTTCTAGCCACGTTGTCTCCCCCAAAGCAGACTCTCTTGTCTAGGAGTATCAAAGGGTTGATACTTCCCACCTATTCTCTTGTTCCTCTCATTTCCTTGGAGTTTGTGTTACTCATGTGTTCTAACTTGCTGCCTTTGAATTGTCTTTGAGTCATTATTATTCTTCCATTTCCTTAGCTTCCTCTCTCTACCTCAGGTTATTACCCACAGATGAATGTTGTAGTACTCCCGTAGGGGGTCGCTATACTGTATTTCTTAAAGTGAGTGATTTTATTTTTTTTAATTGTTCATTTATTCATTTTAAGTATTTTTTCCATGGTTACATGATTCCTGTTCTTTCCCTCCCCTTTTCCCTCACCCCTCCCAGAGTCAACAAGCAATTCCACTGGGTTATACATGTATTATCAATCAATACCTATTTCTATATTATACATTTTTGTAATGGGGTGATCTTTTAGAAACTAAAACCCCAAATCCTTTATCCATGTAAACAAGTGATAAATCATATGTTTTCCTTCCATGTTTCTGCTCCCACAGTTCTTTCTCTGGATATGGACAGCATTCTTTCTCACAAGTTCCTCTGGATTATCCTGGAACATTGCATTACTATCAGTAGCAAAGTCAATTGCATTTGATCATCCCACAATGTTTCACTCTCAGTGTACACTGCTTTCCTGGTTCTGCTCATTTTGTTCTGCATCAGTTCATGGAGGTCTTTCAAACTTGTATGGAAATCAAGGAGTTTATCATTCTCTATAGCACAAGAGTATTCCATCACCATCATATAGCAAAATTTATACAGCCATTCCCCAATCAAGGGGCACCCCCACATTTTCCCTTTTTTGCTACCACAAAGAGCATGGCTATGAGTATTTTTGTACAAACATTTTTCATTGTATTGTTATCTCTTAAAGTTAGCGATCTTGTTATTTAACTACTTAGCAACCTTCTCTGGCTCCCCATTTCCTACAAGGGAAAACAAGTCTATATTTCTTATCTTGTCATTTAGGGCCATGCACAATATAACCTCATCCTACCTTCTCACCCTTATCTTTCAATAATTCTCTTCACAAATGAGGGGATGTTCCTCCATTGGGCAATGGCTGAACAAATTGTGGTATATGATGGTGGTGGAATATTATTGTGCTATAAGGATTGATGATCTGGAGGATTTCTATATGAACTGGGAGAACCTCATTGAACTGATGCAGAGTGAAGTGAGCAGAACAAAGAGAATATTGTACACAGAAAGTAAAACATTGTAGAACTATCTAATGTGATGGACTTTGCTACTAGTAGCAATGCAACAAACCAGGACATTCCTGAAGGACTGATGTGAAAGAATGCTAACCACATTGAGAGAAAGAACCGTGGGAGTAGAAATGCAAAAGAAGAAAATATGACATCACTTATCACATGTATTTTTGGGTATGTTATTTGAGGTTTAGGCTTTAAAAGATTGCTCAATAGCAAAAATGAATAATCTGAAAATAGGTATCAAGTGATAACATTTGTACAGAGTGGGGAGGGAAGAGGGAAGGGTAAGAAAATTAATCAAGTAAACATGGGAAAATATTTTAAAATTAAAAATTACAAAATTTATAAAAATTTATAAAATTAATTCCCTTCACAAACCCTCTCTCAGACATATTGATCTAATCACTGTCCCCTGAATAAATCTTTTCCTTCTTTTTAAAAAATATTTTTATTGATATTATGTTTCTGACATCCTCTCAGAGAGCCATCCCATATGACAAACAGTAATTTCTAGAGAGAGAAAAAAACATCAATACAAATGATTAATACACTGAAAAAGTCCAAAAGCATATGATGTGTATAAGGATGATATTAGAAAATAAGTATTGTTTATACTAGTTTAGAGATAAGAAGTAGAGAAGCTGGCTTGAGAAAGAATTGGAGTTTGAAGCAAATATGAGACAGAGTGTTAATTTCAAATGTTGACAGTTTAATGGTTTTTTCTGTGACCTGTTACTCTCTCTGGGTGTGAGAGTTGGTCTCTGGCAGTTGGCAGAGTCACACAAAGAAAGAGACTCACTAGGTAACCTCTTTCTTCTTTTTCCTCCTCCTTCTCCTCCTCTTCCTCCTCCTCCTCTTCCTTCAAGGATTTGCATTTAACAGTACATCAAGAATCACAGGATCTATGCCCTTCCATAGATTCATACTAAGGCAAGCAGGAATAAAGTGCTGGTGACTGAGAAAGGGCAGGCATTCAGGAAAGGTTTTGGTGACAGTCAATCTGCCTAGCCCTCTTCTCTATTTTGTGGCTAAACTTTCCCATAAGTCCATGCTCCACTAAGCATTTAATGTTCCTAGAGCACAGGGTCTGATCCTGTCCCCCTCATCCCCCACTCAATACATTTCCAATGGCTACTAATCATTTCCAGGATCAAATAGAAACTCCTATGGCATTCAAAGACCTTCATAACCTAATCCCCTCCAACCTTTCCAGTCTTTTCCCACAAACTCTGTGATCCAGTGACATTGTTTTTCCTTCTATTCTTTGTACAAGACACTCACCTCAAGGCAGCTAGATGGCACAGTGGATAGTACTATTCCTGGACTCAGGAGGACCTGAGTTCAAATTTGACCCCAGATACTTCCCAGTTGTGTGATCCTGAGCAAGTCATTTAGCCCAGTTTGTCTAGACTTTGCCCTTCTGCTTAGAGTTGTTACTGGGACAGAAAGTAAGGATTAAAAAAAAAAAACAACCAAGACATTCATCTCCATATTCCTGCCATTTTCACTGGCTGTCTCCATATGCTTGGAATTCTTTCTTTCCTCATCTCTATTTCTTGGATTCCCTGGCTTCCTTCAAGTTCCAGTAAAAATCCCATATTCTGCAGGAAGCTTTCCCTGATGCCCTTTAATGCTCTTCCCTCTTCTGATTACCTCCAATTTACCCTGAAAAACTCTCATTTGTACATAGTTGTTTTCATGTTATCTCCCCCATTAGATTGTAAATTTGAGAGGAGGGACTGTCTTCTGCCCTTCTTTGTATACTCAGCACTTTGGACAGTACCTGGTATATAGAAGGCATTTAATAAATGTTTATTGATTGATTGGTTGGTGTGACCTCAGTTAAGCCCTGATGAAAACTAAGGATCCCAAAAGGAATAAAGATGAGGCCATTGAAAGCACAGGGGAGAACCTTTGCAAAGATGGGATGACAACTCTGATATAGGTGCCATTCTTATCTCCAATTTATATATGAGGAAACTAAGACCTAAGGAAGTGAAATGACTTGTCCATAGTCACTCAAGGAATTAGTATCTGAGACAGGATTCAAACCCAAGTCTTTCTGATTCCAAGTTCAGGACCTTAGCCACTATACCACCTATACCTCTTATTCAGCCATAAGTTGCCTCAGTTTATCTCTGAGCTCTGAGATTATGTCAATTTTTGTTCTATGTTCTATGATGTCAGAAGGGAAAAGATTGATCTTGCCCATTGGTAAGGGGAAAGGGATTGAGATTAAGGAGGCCTTCCCAGAGGATTTGAAAAGGACTTCAAAGAAAGACAACAAACTTTCCTTCATCAAAGGATGATTGGCCCTGTGTAAACCTTAAAATTTCTTAGACTTATGAATGTTGGAAATTTCCCCATTGGGAAATTTCATACTTGAAAAAATTTCCTACTGATAGTAAGAACTCTATTGGAATATGAAACTCCTTGGCATGGGAGGATCCTTCTCCTCCCTACTTAAGACTACTTTAGGACAGAAACCTTTTGCTAAACAATGGAAAGGGCTTTGACCTATGCTTAAGCATAGATCAGGAAGTTCTTTGAGTCATGATTGATTTTAGAATTGATACAATAGAGATACTTGGAATGACAGAACCAGGTCTTGGAAACTACAATCTCCACCCTACTCAGAGTAACAGGATTTAGGAAGGGCTGCAGCAAAGATCAAGATTTAATTATATTGAGAATATGACCTTCAACAGACATACACAAAGGAGAGAGACCTCTGGGCTGTCCTGGGTTAAGCTAGAGCCACCATTGGCACAGGGGAGACAGGGATAATGATTGGTAGATATGAGAACTGAGGGGAGGGAACTTTGATTGTTTCCTGAAAGATAGAGGGGTCTGAGGATTGAGGTGGTGGCTCTGAAGGAGGACTGAGGAGTTTTTGCTCTGAAGGAGGAGAGTTCCTGGAGGGGGAGTTTTTGCTCGGAAGGAGGTCTGAGAGGAGAGAGGTCCTGGAGGGAGAGCTCCTGGACAGGTCTTGAAGGAGGCTGTGGAAGGAGAACTCAGGAGGAGTCAGGAGGAGAATTCTCTGGAAACATTTCTTGAAAGGTGGCTCTCTTGAAGGTGGAGCCTGAGGTTGGCATGAGAAGCCTTACCTAGAGAGATCTTGGGTGAGTGATAAAACCAACTGACTGATTTATTCATTCTTATTCCTTTCTTCCTTTCTCTCTTTTTCTATTGATTAATCAGTGTATTATAAATTAAATTTCTCTATAAAACCCAGTTGGCTTGAGCATATTCATAAATTGGGAATATATTCCCTGGCGACCATCTTATATTTATATAAAACCAAGACATAGTAGAAAACATATTTCAGCAGTCATAATTGTTATATATTTCCCTTGCTCCCAAATATTTTAATTATCACAGTTTATGGCTCCCACTCTCTTATCTACAACTATTTAACGCTCAAAACTATTTTAAATCTAACACCTGAGAGTACAGAGGACAGAGGACAGAGGATTTCCCAAATTGACTAGAGCTAAGATGACCCTAGAGGAGGATCATGGGAAGTGAGGCTGGGAAAGCAGATTAGTTGCAGATGTGTACCATAAGAAAACAAGAGTTTTGAAGGGTCTATGCTTTCCCTTTTGATAAGTTCACACTTCTTAGGAGGTCCAGGTCAACAAATAGTACTCTTAAGCAACAGCCTGCTAATTGGTGACCTAAGTAGAGAAATGAAACCCCAAAAAATGTCTCTTACTTCCCAAAGGGGATTCGTTTATGTTTTGGAGAAATCCATCTGAGTCAATGAACTATAGAAGACTTTACCTCCGCTGCAATCTAGTGGGATCAGAGAGTGCCTTCTCTGTAATTGATTAACTCATAGTTCTGCCCTTGGAAGGGGCTTCAGAAGCCATCTAGTACAATCCCCTCATTTTAGAGATGAAGAAGCAAGCTGGTGGAGATGAGCTAGATCTGAGCTCTAAAAGTAAAAGGGATCTCAGGGACGATCCACTCTAACCCCCTCATCTTCCTGGTGAGGAAACTATGCCCAAGGAAACTTAAGTGATTTCTCCAAAATCACACTATTGATAAGTGTAAGAGGTCAGCTTTGAACTCAGGTCCTCTGACTTCAGAATCAATGCTTTTTCTACTTCGCCTCACTGCACCCCACCCACTTTCCATTGTTGTGGTGATGGTCATTATCATCAACATTGCCATTCTGGTAGAGTCCCAGAATTTTCCATTTACTCAGTAATCACCCTCTACAAATGCAACTCAACAACTTGGTCTTAATTGAGCCACCTAGGATTCTACAAAATTAGATGACTTGCCCAGGGTCACAAAGGCTTCATGTGTCAAAGGTGGGTTTTAAACCCAAGTCTTCTAAGTTCCCAAGTTACCTCTCTACCCACCTTTTTTGGGCACTCAAGATACAAAGGCAAAAAAAGGTAGTCCCTGTTCTCAAAGAGTTTACATTCTCTTGAGAGAATCTGCGTGACTTTAGACCAGATTCTTCAGCTTTTGCTCAGTTTCTTCCTCCATAAAACAAACCCACTTTGATATAATTTGATATAATTCCTTATGGGTCCCTTCTTAGCTTTAAAATATGATGATCCTTCTCTTCTAATCTAATACAGGAAACTCTTCTAAAGTATAAATGAATGAATAAAGATCTGGTAGACTATGGCAGGTACTCTGCTGAACACTAGAGATAAAAACAGAAAATCAGGACCATCCTCCCTCTCAAGGAGTTCACATTTTAACTGAGAGACATTGCATATCAGTGTTCAACTGCAGGGTGGGTGGCAGGCACTTCTTTCTATAGGGTCAACAGTAGAACAAATAAAAGTACAAGGTCCACAGACCTTTACAGGGTAAATGGCAATGCCAGTTGTCTGAAGAGCACAGCATCTGAGTAATTGATATGGCTAAGTGGTGCTCCATCTTCATTACTTCTTCTTTGTGAGTGATCTGTAAGGACCCACGTTTGTGCTGCCCCTATTGTGAGGAGAGAAGACTGGGATCTGAGCAGGATATGTGTATGGAAGGACTCCCTCAGGACTCATCCTCGGGACCAGGGAACCAAAGGATAAACCACTTGTAACCGATATAAATGAATCATTAATGGCGGAGTTTCATGGATCAGTCATGCGGATATTTGGGGGTGGAGTTCTTCCCTGTACCCCTTAAATCACATCGCACATTACTAAACATATCCCATAGATAGTGACTGTCCAAGCTTCCCATGCATTCATCCCACAGGGCCCCCCATAATCTCTCATTACCCACATCACCCATAAAAATTAGCCTAGATTTCATCTTCTAAAGTACAGTCTGATTAGGATGGAGTAGTTTTAGAATTCACAAGGTATGTCACTGCTTACCACCCAAGCTCTGTGTGACCTTCTCCGCTGAGGGCCCTTCCAACTCTAGACTTATGATTCTGTGATCCTTTTAGGGCTCCCTCATTGCTTCCTAGAAGTTCTGACCTCAAGACATGCCTTTATTCCTTTGGCAGAAAATCAGTGGGCATATTTCATGGGAGAGGCAGCAAGATATGTTGGAAAGAACAATGGTATTGAATTCCAACAGTCACTAACTCTTGGGTGAACTTGAATAATTGACTTCATGCCTATGGGCCTCAATTTCCTCATCTTCACAATGAAACAGTCATATTAGATGGCCTGAAATGGCCCTTCCAGCTCTAAATAGGTAGCTGCTCTATTTTTTTCCTTTCTTTTAAAATCTTTGTTACAAGAGATGGCTTGCTGGGGATGGGGAGAGGGTGGCATAAGTTTGAAAGTAAAATTGATCAAAAACCAATAAGTATCAATCAAGAAAAAACCTAAAGGAATGTAAGCAAATGAAATGAAAAAGAGGGAAGCCAATAAATCACTGTATGACTAATTCACTTCTTCCTTCCTCCTAGACAAGAAAGAGGCAAGATTCTGGGTCCCTAGTAGAGTTTTTACAGAGTTATTCCATGGAATTTACCTTGGATGTGGCTATAAACATGTTACCTGAGGAATAGTAGAAGCTCTTACCTGTATTCTGGTGGTGGACTAAGAGAAATGCCTCTTGAAGATGCTATCAAGAAGTAATAATGGAAACAATAGGACCTACAACTATAGCACTCACTGTACTGGAGCAATGAACACCGGCAAGGCTTAAGATCAAAGGAGCAACTTGAGGCCAGGCAGACTGTCCCACTCTAGTCCAGCAGTGGTCACTAGGATTCTTCAAGGATTTACCTGAAAGATGAGTGATGGGCTGTGGAACTCCCTCAGTCCCAATGAATTCAAGCAACTCCAGAAATATTCAGAATGTGAGTATCCTGGTTAAGCCATGGGAAAAATGAAGTTATCTCTTGTTTGGGGAAGGTTTTCATTGGATAATAGAGCAGTAGAGAGAGACACAGAGTGGTATAGGGGATAGAGGGCTGGCATTGGAATGATAAATTCTTGTGCTCATCCTGTGCCTAATGTACCATAATTGTATGACTATGGGCAGTCATGTGGCACAGTGGATAAAGTACGAAGCCTGGAGTCAGCCTGGAGTTTTAATCCAGTCTCAGACACTTATTAGCTGTGTGACTCTGGGCAAGTTGCTTTTACCCTGTTGGCCTCAGTTTCCTCATATGTAAAATGAGCTGAGAAAGGAAATGGCAAACTACTCTGGTGTCTTTGCTAAGAAAACCCCAAATGGAGTCACAGAGAGTCAGATACAACTGAAAACGACTGAACAATAAATTCCAGTTCATATTCTCAGGGAACTGGCATTCTGTTTATCTTGAGAAGCTGGCATTCTGGGAAGAAATATCATCAGCATGTATTGATATCAGAATATCAACCAGGCAGTCTTGGTGTGGGGGGTGCTAGCAGCCCAAAGGTCCCAAGATTTAGGGCTCCTGTACTCCTTTTCTTACAATTTCCCAAAATCCATGGGTTTTGTTTCCCTAGATTCTAACTATAAGTTAAAAGATATCTTGGAAGACTTATACGGGTCAGAGCAGGAAATATCGCATCACCTAGATATGGTAAGAAGCTTTTGATCAGATTTTTCAATAAAAAGTTTTTCACAGTCCAGAAGTGATTTCATTAATATAATGAACTCCCAGAGGAAAAATTCCACCCACCAATTCAGGTTACAGACCAGCATTTACCACATACCTCATAGTCTTGGAGAGTTTCCTAGAACACTTGAATCTCTTTTCCATCTCCTACTGTGCACATGTAACTGCACAGAAGGCAGATATCTGTGGTTCTAGGAGATGGGGAAAGTGAGAGCAATAGTTGGAGCAACAGAAAGTGCTCTCAAAGCTGGTGTATATTATCTGATGGATCACAAGACAGTTTTCAGAGCAGGGAACATGAAAGCTGGAAGGAGCAGTAATTGTCAGGGATGTAGCTCCTCAGGGTTTTAGGGACACCCTGAGAGATTTGAGGATTTCTCTTCTTTAAGGCTATTGCCTTTGTTCCCTTCTTTCAATGTTAGCTACAGTGTGCCTAGCACCCCAATTCTTAGCCACCCAATATCAATTTCTTTTAAAGATATAACAGTAACAAAAGGGCAAATGTTTGCCTTCAACGTTTGAGGCACACACTCCCTCTATCCTAACTCAGTATCTAGAAGAATGGACTCCTTCTTTGCTTAGTTATAGTGTAGGTCCAACCAAGTTCATGTCCAAATTCAGCATCTCTGCTAGGGGTATCCCTGTTTCAACTATCACTGGCTGGGTCCCAAAGGCACTCCTGGTTTCTCATGATATTATTGCTGAACTGGCTGCAAGGCCTTCTGGATTCCCAGAGCCTTGACCTCATAAGGTCAGAGAGTACAGATTTATCTCCTTAATCTAAAATGGAAGCATAAATATTAAGACAAAAGACAAGAGGCCCATCCCCACCAAGCCACGTGTTGGCCTTGGAGGACAGAGATCCTCAGAGGCCTCAACCCTTACATCCTGAGGTCTCCCTCAGCGAAGGAGTCAAACCAAGAGAGGGCAGCCAGAGAGAGTCAATGGACTGATTGGAGTGGAAGTTCTGGTTCCTGGGCTTTTGAAGCCCCCATCTCAATTCCAGCTACCCAAACAATGGAAAGGATTTCTCCTTACCACCAGTAAGCAGACCAGTTGCAAAATGGTTTTGCCCATTTATACACAGTTTACACATCCTCAGGTACCTTCAAGATACTTCTATGACATTATCGTTACAACTCTCCTAGAAGCAGACTCTCCAGCCTCTCCCTCTCTCTCTGCCTTTGAGATAGCTTCAGAGGGACTCTTGTGTGATGAAAGTTCAGCAACTTTCATCTGTGACCTGATGCATGGAGGTGGCACCTTCATGACTCCCTTCATGAAGAATTCTTAATCTGGGGGTTGAAAACTTAAAAAAAAAATTAGTACTACATTTCTATTTAATTGACTTAACCAGGATCTGAACACATGCCATCATACTCCATATCACCCACCCTCTCCACAACATAACTCTGGAATTTCTTCTCCTTTTTCCTTTTCTAATCTCTTTATTTCCCCTTATGCCCTTTCCCTCTGCCTTTCTTCACTCTTCCTTTGCCCCTTTCCTCTCTTCTTCCTCCATCTATCAAAATAACAGCCTCTCTTCTCCTCTCCTCTTAGCCCATTAACTTTGAAGCATTCAAGGCCTTCATGAGAATGTACTTCCAGGAGGACATCCCTGAAGAATTCTGTAAGCATCTTTTCCTGTCCTTCAAAAGCAAGAACCTCCAGCAACCCTCAAAGCTCGAGATAAGTTCCAGTGTCTCCCAAGTCAAAGCTACTTTTGGTAAATCCCTTTGAAGGACCTTGACCCCTTGTTCCCGTACCAGAGGCCAATGGAAGATGACTCTAGCCATATCTTCCTCTTACTGTGGCACAAAGCCCTGACATAGCATTTCTCAAAAAGAAAACATGGACTTCAACTGCATCTTTCTTTAAAATACCTTCTGTCTTAGAATTGATGCTAAGTATTGGTTCCAAGGCAGAAGAGCAGTAAGTGTTGGGCACTCAGGGTTCAATGACTTGCCCAGTGTCATACAAGTAGGAAATATCTGAGGTCAAATTTGAACCCAGGACCTCCTATCTCTAGACCTGGCTCTCAATCTGATGGGAGCTCAGACCCCTAAGTAAGACATCAGATGGCATCAGACAGATTTATGGGGAACAAACCCCCATCCAGGTACCTGCACATATCAGGGGCTAGGATTTATCAAAGACAACTGGCTCCCTCCAATGAACAGCCAATGGAGAAATTACCTTGTTTCCTCTATGTGTAGAGCTACTCAGGGGCACCTGACTATCTCCTCAAGCCCAGCCTAGGGGAAGGGGCAGAGGGACCTTGATTTTTCTCTATAAAATCCTATCCCCCCACTACTCCCAGAGCTCTACTTCAACCAGCTCAGGCTACATCTCGCTGCTAACCCCAATAAAAGCTTTGCCTAAGATGAACAGAGAGCTTGAGTGACAAATTCTTTTGAATTGAATTGAACTGAGTCCTAAGCAAAACAAACCTACTGAGTCACCTAGCTGTCCCTGTGCCACATATCTTTCACTGGAGGTAAGAAAGCCTTCTCCTCACACAGGAGACAAGCCAGTGTGGACAGAGCACATAGAGGCAAAAATAGGGCTGGAGAGGTCAAATGGAGGGGAGAGAAGGATCACTGAGTAGCCTGGGCCTTTCCTGGCAAAGGAAGTTCTATCAGGCAATCAACAAGTGGAGTGAGTATACAGAGCACTGAAGGGGATTAAGAGAAGGTAGAAACACAGCCCCTGCCTTTGAGGGCAAGACAAGGGCAACATTAGCCCAAAGGGCAAAGATGTATAAGCCCTGACCCAAAGCAAACCAATCCATCCTGACATGTCCACTGGGAATAAGTTTTTGCCAATGTGGAAAAGAGAAAGGATGGATCCATAGGAAGGTTAGTGTGGGAATTGATTGAGTTCACTTTGACTTCTCAATTGGCTTCTTCCTTGCCAACCTCCTCAAGACACTGAAAGACACAAGTTGGTAGCAGTAAGGGATGCAGATTTCATTCAAAGACCTTTTTTTAAAAAATCATCTAGTAGAGAACAGTGCCCAAGATTCAAGAGTCTCTGTCTATGTAAAAGAGATCACCTCCCCTGTAGGAAGTAAGGGGCTGCGGAAGATGTCCTTGAAATATAGATACAGGTAAAGGGCATCCCAAAAATCTTAGTGACGTTTTAAATATTTAAACGTAATTAAGGTTATTAAAGTTTAAACTTGCATTAAGAAACCATACATAGAGAAGGAAAGAGAGAGAGAGAAGAGGAGAACAGGAAAGACAGAGATAGACAGAGATAGAGAGAAAGGAGAGAGCGAAGAGAAGGAAAATGAAGGAAGGAGAAGGTAGAGAGATAAATGTGCATGTTATGTAATAAATTATCCTAAATCTGACATCTTAATTCAAATCAATAGTGCCTGATAATTGTTTCTTTCGGGGGATTGGACCCCTGACTTCTCTGCTGTTGATGGTTCCCAAGTGAAGAGACCACTCCAGTTGATACAGATCCATACCTGTTCTGCAGCTTACAGACTTAAGGAGTTGCCTGGACATTGAGGCATTAAATGAATTCCCAGTGTCACAGAGCTTGGATGTGTCAAAAGTAGGACCTGAACTCATTTCTTCTTTCCTCTGATGTCAGTTCCCTATGTGCTTGGCCACACTATCTCCCTACATCAATTTGTTCTTGTTCAGTTAGTCTGATTCTTCATGACCACATTTGGGGTTTTCTTGGCAAAGACACTGGAATGGTTTACCTTCTCCTTCTCCAGCTCATTTTGCAGATGAGGAAATGGAGGCAAATGGAATGAAGTGATTTGCTCAAGGGTCCCAGAGCTAGTAAGTATCTGAAGCCAGATTTGAACTCGGGAAGATTTCTTCCTGACTCCAGGTCCAGCCCTTTATGCCCTTTCGCACCACCCAGGTGCCCTGTATGAATACACCAATAGGAAATAGCTAATTCATTTTGCTCCACCAACTGGATGGGAGGTGAGGAGAGAGGACTCCTTTAGAGCCACTTACCTTGATTATCATCTGATCCTAGAGCATTTCACCTCCTCGTGTGTGTGTCTTCTTCTAATCCAAATTGGGGAAATATGTGCCATAATTAATAACATACTGACTGACTTTAGAGTTAAGAAGACCTGACTTCCAGTCTTCTGCTCTGACACATACTGACTGTGTGACCCTGGAAAAGTTATTTAACCTCTGATGCTGTCTTAGTGCAGACAATTCTATAAGAATGCTGATTGCAGAACAAAAGCAGACCTGTATTAGTGAAGGCAGTTTCCTCACCTGAGTTCCCTAAAACAATGAAATCATAGGACTAGGACTCCCATTCAGCATTATAGATATAAATACAGAAATTAATATCTATGTAAATATCAAAATATATTATATAGATTTATATATAAACAAAGCTATTGGTATAGGTATAGATATAGAGATGTATTGCCTATTTAACAATGGATTTTCCAAAAATGTATAACATTTTAATCTGACTTATTATATTTTCTCCATTACCTTTAGGTCTAGACAATCAACAAAACAATAAATCAAACCCTAATTTTTATCTTTTGTTGATTTTCCAAGGTATAAATTCTTAAACTGAAACTTTCACAATCGGTTCACAAAAGTCAATATGAGCCGGCTCCAGCACACTATTGAGTGTAGGTATAGATAAAGAAAAAGAGGTAGGCATAAGTAGATAGATAGATAGATAGATAGATAGATAGATAGATAGATAGATAGATAGATAGATCCATGATTCATACATAAAAATGTATCTATGGATGTTTGTATGATAGGTGGGCCATTAGCTCCCTTGGGCTAGTTCTTTGAGGAAAAGGGGTACATCTGATTTATTATGTACTTTTTCCCAGAGTCTAGCATGGTACCCTGCACGAAACAGGAATTTGATAAATATTTCATGATTTCTTAGAGATACTTGGAAAATCATTGGAGAATAACTGATTCTTCTCCTTCCCTCATGCAGATGTCAGTAGGAAGCCACAGCATGGGGAATCCAACACACTTGTTACCAGTTCTCTACGTGATCTAAATGTTCCTGAAGAAAGCGGGCAGACCACTTCCTTGATTTCCAGGTCCAAGAACAAGAGCAAAATGTTTCATGCCCCAGCCAAAAGTGTCTCTTTTGCTGGCTCAACTATCATTCATAAGACTCTGAGTGAGTATAGGTGGTTGTTATTATTGTTGTGGTCTCATCTCTTTACAGTCTGGTTATTGGTCCATTTGGAGATTCTTTTTTTTTTTTTAAACCCTCACCTTCCATCTTGGAGTCAATACTGTGTATTGGCTCCAAGGCAGAAGAGTGGTAAGGGCTAGGCAATGGGGGTCAAGTGACTTGCCCAGGATCACACAGCTAGGAAGTGGCTGAGGCCAGATTTGAACCTAGGACCTCCCGTCTCTAGGACTGGCTCTTAATCCACTGAGCTACCCAGATGCCCCCGCCATTTGGAGATTCTAAAGAAGATGGCTGAACCAAAATTGGAAGGGAAGCAACAAATTGGGAAAAAATCTTTATGACAAAAACCTCTGACAGAGATCTAATTACTCAAATATATAAGGAGCTAAATCAGTTGTACAAAATATCAAGCCATCCCCCAATTGATAAATGGGCAAGGAACATGAATAGGCAATTTTCAGATAAAGAAATAAAAACAATAAGCACATGAAAAAGTTTTCTACATCTCTTATAATTAGAGAAATGAAAATCAAAACTCTGAGGTACCACCTCATACCTAGCAGATTGGCTTATATGACAACAGTGGGAAGTAATAAATATTGGAGATGTGGCAAAATTGGGACACTAATACATTGCTGGTGGAATTGTGAATTGATCCAACCATTCTGGAAGGCAATTTGGAACTTTGCCCAAAGGGTTTTAAAAGACTACCTGCCCTTTGATCCAGCCATACCACTACTGGGCTTATAGCCCAAAGAGATCATAAGGAAAAAGACTTGTACAAAAATATTTATAGCCTCGCTCTTTGTGGTGGCAAAAAAATTGGAAAATGAGAGGATGCCCTTTGATTGGGGAATGGCTGAACAAATTGTATATGTTGGTGATAGAATACTATTGTGCTCAAAGGAATAATGAACTGAAGGAAGGCTGAAAACTCACTGTCATCTGAAAGCTTACCTGTAGGTAACAGGCAAGGACATGAGACAACGAGAGGACATGTGATGCAGTGGTAAAACCATTTGATTTGGAGCCAGAGAACTTGTTTTTAAATCCTGCAGAGACTACTTACTTACCTAGGTGACTTTGGGCAAATCATCTCCCCATCATGGGCTTCAGTATTCTCATTTGTAAAATGAAATGATTGGATTCGATGGTCTCTGAGTCCCTTTAAGTTCTGAATCTATGACCCAATCACCTTCCTCAGGGACAAAATGCAGTGGAGACCAAGGAAGCACTTTATTTTTTTTAATTGTCTTTCCATGGTTACATGATTCTTGTTGTCTCCCTCCCTTCCTCCCTCCCTCCTCCCAGAATTCGCAAGCAATCTCACTGGGTAATATATATATATATTATCCCTCAAATCCTATTTCTATATTATTCATTTTTGCAATAGAGTAATCTTTTAAAACCAAAACCCTAAATCATATGCCCATATAAACAAGTGATGTATTTTCTTGTGGATTTCTACTTCCACAGTTCTTTCTCCAGATGTGAGAAAGCATTCATAAGTCCCTCAATGTTGTCCTGGATCATTGCATTGATTTTGGTAGCAAAGTCAATCACATTTGATTGTCCCACAATGTTTTAGTTACTGTATATAATGTTCTCCTGGTTCTGCTTATTTCACACATCAGTTCATGTAGATCTTTCCAGTTCATATAGAAATGAAGCAGTTCATCATTCCTCATAGCACTTTAGTATTCCATCACCATCATCTACCATAATTTGTTTGGCCATTCCCCAATTAAGGGACACCCCCCATTTTCCAATTTTTTAATACCACAAAGAGCATGGCTATGAATATTTTTGTACAAGCCTTTTTCCTTATTATCTCTTTGGAATACAAACCCAGCATTTGGTGTGTCTGGATCAAAAAGACAGGCAGTCTTTTAGCACCATTTGGGCATAGTTCCAAATTGCCCTCCAGAATGGCTGGATCAATTCACAACTCCACCAGCAACAGTTACATATTGTTTTGATGATGACTGCTTTTAGTACAGTTTAAGATCTGGTACTGCTAGGCCCCCATCCTTCCCATTTTTTTTTCATTAGTTCCCTTGATATTCTTGATCTTTTGTTCTTCCAGATGAATTTTGTTATTATTTTGTTCTAATTCACTTAAATAATTTTTTGGTAGTTTGATAGATATGGCACTGAACAAATTAATTTGGGTAGGGTTGTCATTTTAATTATATTAGCTCATCCTACCCATGAGCAATTATCATTTTTCCAATTGTTTAGATCGTTTTATTTGTGTGGAAAGTGTTTTGTAGTTGTGTCCATAAAATTACTGTATTTGTCCAGACAGATAGATTCCCAAATATTTTATGTTGTCTAGACTGATGTTAAGTGGAGTTTTTATTTCTAACTCTTGCTGATGCTTTTTGTTGGAAATATATAGAAATGTTGATGATTTATGTAGGTTTATTTTATATCCTGAAACTTGCTAAAGTTATTATTTCCACTATGTTTTAGTTGATTTTCTAGGATTCTCTAAGCATACCATCATATCATCTGCAAAGAGTGATAGTTTAGTTTCAAGGGGGGCACTTTTTAATATTATCCTTTATAAATGCTCATGCAAGGAAGAACTAGACTGGACCTTCAAGATGGACACTCTGGAGACCATTCCAAAGAGGATGGCCAAGATGGTGAGGGGCCATAAACCAAAAGAAGATTCAATGGAGGGAGAGTCAAAAAAAGAGATCTCTCAGGGAGGAGAGGATAACTGTATTCAAGTATCTCAAGGATTATCATGTTAGTAAGTCTCAGAGCTCCCCCAGAGAGAAACGATGAGTAGAAATTACAGGAGCAGATAAAGGCTTGAGATCAGAGAAAAACTTCCCTAATGAGTGGAACTGTCCAAAAGGGGAATAGCAATTCTCTGAAGGCGGAGCTTCAACCTTTAGGCAAAGGCTGAATAATCACTTATTTATTGGGGAGGATGAGAGGATCATTTTTTAGTATTAAAATTATTTTAATTACTAATTTTGATTCAGTTTAATATAATATGAATAATGAAATTTAAAAATAATTTTAAAGTCCTTAGCATAATATCATATCATATAATACTAATATTATATGATATCATATAATTCCCATATCAAGTACTCTGGCCATCATTATTATTATTAGGATTATAATCCTGTCTTTGCTATTTTTAAACTAGATGATCTTGGGCAAATCACTTAGCTTCTCACTGTTAATGGCAAGTCTCTAAAATTATTTGTCACAAAGAAGGTACCACCCAGCATTGACAGAGAGGGTTTCTTCATCCACTTGTTCCTCATACCTTTGAAATCACAGGTCCAGTCCCTTATATTTTGTATATATTTGGGTGAACATGGTGTCTCCCTGTATAGAATTTAAGCTTCATAAGGGCAGGGACTGGTTTATTTTTTTAGCTTTGTATCCCCAGCACCTAACATGACAGCTGAAAGTAGAAGGTACTTTAAAAATGTTTGTTGACTCACTCATTGGCAGAATGTTAAATGACTTGAGATCTGGATTTGTATCATTCTTTGTATTTGTATCCTTAATGCCTAGTAGTGTGCCTGGCACCTAGTAGGCACGTAACACATACTTGATAATTAAGAGGAAGAACAATTTATATTCTCTAAACTGCCCGTGGGGGAGAAGCAAGAACCCCAAAGAATAGGCAGGGATTGGTGATAGTCATCAAGTCTTGAGGTATACCCTTAGAGAGAAAAGTAAGGGAAGTCTCAGGTAGACAAAGTCTGGGGCTTGAGTGTGAATCTTGGCCCCTTTCCTTCTTGGCCTGATTTCTTTCCAGAATGTGTTCCAGATATGAGTGGGAGAAGGATGATCTAGTACAGTGATGAAAGTTAGCAGATGAATTGTTTCTGCTTAGAGAGCTGTGATAACAGCCCAGAAGAGGAGAGATTTCTCTATGAGAGAGCCGATTCATGATTGGCTATGTTTTTCTTGCCTACAGGCAGTGAATTTTCCTGTGTCCCCTTGGTAAAGAGGTTCTGACTCCCATTGTCCTAGGAACCATGGGGAACCCCACTACGTAGTCACCAGAAACAGTAGGGGTACTATATCTTGTCACCTTTGTGTCTTTACATATGGATCCTTTTTGCTCCTGGGCCAGCTTCTATGGATGTCTTAATTAAATGGCACCAGGTCAACAGAAACTAGAATAATGGTCCAGGTTGTCCCCCCAAGAGGCAGAGCCTGTACCAGCAAGAGCCAGTTAAGTTCTGGGAAAAGATTCCAGGCTGGTCCATCTGTTTCAAGTCTTGACTTTCCTTTATTGTCCATCTGGGAAGCCTATATTTGAAAGGTGACTGGCATTTGTTATGACTTGTCTGAGCTGTATCTGATCAGTGGCCAGACTTGAGGCTCATTGAACTTTAAATCCATTTAATTTCCTCATTTCATTTTTGTCATGCATGCAGGGGAACACTCGGATATTCCCTGTATGTCATAAAGGGTAGGATATTCATTTAATTCAGACCTTGACCTCTGTGTTCAGGGCAGGATCCTGTCCTTACAGCTGAAGGGATTTCTCTTCACTCTTGTCTTAGAGTTGAAGGGCTAAAAGAAATAATGGGGGAAGAGGGAATCTCCCACCTCCATGCCTTTGCATCTCTATACCTGGACTGGTTTGCTTCCTCACTTGCCATACCTATCTCCCTTTTCAAGACTCAGCTCAAGTGCCACTTCCTAGAAGAGATTCATCAGTTTCTAACCCCTCCAAATAACCTTGTATCTGCTTTGTTTATATTTTGTATGTATTTACTTGAGTTTGTCATTTCCCCCCAGTAAGCTCTACAGTGCAAGGAGTTTCTCTTTTTTTAATATAATTTTATAGATATCATTTGTTTTTATATCACATACTTTCCCAATGTGTCTTCTTCTTGTGCCCTACCTCCTGCCAATCTCCAAAAGCCATCACTTTTATGAAAGAGGAAAAAGGGAACAAATCAGCAAAAAATAATCCACAAATCAAAAGTCTTAGATAGTATAAAGTAATTATAATATTTATAATATAATAACTAAAATAATACATCACATATAACATTCTACATTCATAGTTGCTCACTTCTACAAAGAAGGGAAGGAAGTGCCTTCTCATACTTATTCTTTTGAGGTCTTTCTCAAGCTTTATCATTTTGTAGCAACCAGGGCTAATTGTTTTAGCATTATTCTTGGGGGTAGCTGGGTGGCTCAGTGGACTAAGAGTCAGGCCTGGAGATGGGAGGTCCTGGGTTCAAATCTGGCCTCAGACACTTGCTGGCTGTGTGACCCTGGGTATGTCACTTAACCCCCATTGCCTAGCCCTTACTACTCTTCTGCCTTGGAACCAAAACACAGTATTGATTCTTAGACAGCTTAGGGTTAAAAAAATCATTATTCTTTCCATTTATATTGCTATAATCACTGTGCACCTTCTAATGATTTTGTTATCTTCCTTCTGCATTAGTTCATAAAAGTCTTCCCATGCTTCTCTACCATGGTCATATTCACTGTTTGTTATGGTACCTAATAGTCCAGCTAAGTGACTCAGTGCATGAGACTTGAAGGCAGGAAGACCTGAGTTCAAATTTTGCCCCAGTCACTTACTAGCTGTGTGATCCCAGCAAGTCACTTAACCCTGTTTGCCTCAGACTTCTCATCTATAAGATGAGCAGGAGAAAGAAATGGCCAACCACTACAGCATCTCCACCAAGAAAATTCCAAATGGGGTAATGAAGCGTTGACATACCTAAATAAATGAACAATGACAATGTTTAGCCAATGGATGGATACTTACTTTGTTTCTAGTTCTTTGCTACTATAAAATGTTACCATAAATATTTTAGTGTAGATGGACTTTTTTTTTTTTGGTTTTGACCTCTTTGGGAAGAGCATGAATATTTTGTTCCATTTATTTATACAATTCCAAAGTGTTTTCAAGAAAAGCTGGACCAATTTTTAGTTCCATTGAGAGCACATTAGAGTTTTTATCTTCCCATAACTTCTCTAAGATGGATTATTCCTGTCTTTGAGCAGATACTATTTTGTATTTATCTTTCGATTTCAAGAACTTAATGGTATCTGGTACATAAAAGAAAAGGTGTTTAACAAATACTCGTGGGACAGTTGATTGATCTCTGGAGAGAGAATACACATAGTTGGGAAAGTGATCATCTTAGAAGTATTGCAATGCAATGCCAATGATTTTGATGGAAAAGACAATACAAGGAAGCAGAACACTCCTTGTCCTCATAGAGCTTATATTCTAATGAGGGGGAGGGGGAGGACAATACAAAAAGAGGAAATGGAAAGGTTGAAGGGAGGGAGGGAGGCAGAAGCTCACCTATCAGTCTAGGTGGATCCAGGGGTGGAATAGAAATGGGGATGAAGATGAAGATGATGGCCATCCTGAAGGCAGCATAGTTTGAGATAGCCAAGAAGTCCTCTGAATAAAATCTTTTATTCTATTTGTGTGATGATGGGATTTCAGGTGTATTGGGGGCGGGGAAGGGCAGTTAGTGGTAGCCAATGGAATAGTTGCAAAGAAGACTCAACCTCACCATATTTAAGGAGCTGTGTCATGATTTACCTCTTGCAGTTCTAAATAACTTAGAGGAAATCGGAACTCCGACTCTTACGGAAAACAGCTTACTTCCTCAGTCATCTTTAGACATCGCCTCTCAGTTCATTTACCTGAAAGACATCATCTGTTACCTATCACTTCTGGAAAGGGGTAGGGCTGAGGACAAGCTGGAGTGTAAGTATTGGAATGCAAGGCAACCAAGTTTCTTCTCATGTCCTTTATTCTCCCTGCCTATTCCCAGCAGGGTCCAATGACCCAGAAAGCCTCTGGGTATTTTCCTGGTCATCTGTGATGGGAAATTGTGTTCCTTGCCCTTCTCTGTGGACCAGTAGAGGGCCACAGTGGCCTGCTATGTTCCCAGATAGTCTGTGATCATGAGAAATTACCCAGACTGCCCTGTCATAGTCCTTACTTCTGTTCCTGAACCTAAGCTCAGTGAGATCCCAGGGCTAACTCCATAGCCCAAAGATGCACTTGATTAACAGGTCTGGGAAGAACACTTGAAATCTGGGTACAAAAGCTGCATCATCTTGACTCATAACTTGCCCAGGATGGAAGGGACCTCCAAAAGTTGTCTTGTCTTCCCTGATAACTGCTAGTGGGATTCATAGGTTGGCCATTGAGGCTAAAGACTATTCCACAAACTCCTCTCCATCAACTCTCATCACAGAACAAGGTTCTGAGTGACAGAACAAATCATAATATCTAACCCTAATCATAACCATCATGTTACAATCATATCTGATTTCTTTGGACCTCTCAGAAAAAAATAGCCTATTTGAGATCATTTAGTATGTGTGAGTGTGTGTGTGTGTGTGTGTGTGAGAGAGAGAGAGAGAGAGAGAGAGAGAGAGAGAGAGAGAGAGAGAGAGAGAGAGAGAGATGGAGAGAGAGAGAGAAAGAGAGAGAGAGAGAGAGAGAGAGAGAGAGAGATGGAGAGAGAGAGAGAAAGAGAGAGAGAGAGAGAGAGAGAGAGAGAGAGAGAGAGAGAGAGAGAGAGAGAGAGAAAGAGAGAGAGAGAAAGAGATGGGGGGAAGTTGGGGAGAGAAAGAGAGAAATGGGGGTGGAAGAGGGAGAGGGGGAGATGGGGGAAGTAAGAGGGGGAGGGAGAAAGGGAGGGAGGAAGTGGAGAAGAGAGAGGGAGAGATGGGAGAAGAAAGAGGGAGAGGGGGAGTTGGGGAAGTGAAATGGGGAGGGAGAAAGTGGGGAAGAGAGAGAGGGAGAGATAGGAGAAGAAAGAGGGAGAGGGGGAGATGGGGAAGTGAGAGGGGGAAGGAGGAATTGGGGAAGAGAGAGAGAAATGGGGAGAAAGAGGGAGAGAGGGAAGAAGTGGGAAGAGAGAAGGGTGAGAGAGAGAGATGAGGGAGAAAGAGGGAGGGGGAGATGGGGGAAGTGAGAGGGGGAGGAAGAGAGGGAGGGAAGAAGTGGGGAAGAGAGAAAAAGAGAGAGATCCTTAGAATGGACCAAGAAATATGCCATGTGGTGCTACCTTAAAGTCAGAACAGCCTCCATTATCACTGGAATAAACTTTAAATTACTGTTCCCTTTTTGATTCTCTTATCCATTTGCTCCCTATTAGACTTTATCTTTTTAAGTTTTGTTTTCCTCCCTCCATTCACACACATGCTCATCTGAGAAGGCTAAGTTGTTCCAGCTCTAGACAGTAACTGCTTTTAAGAGAACAAGTGCCCAAGATTCAGATTAAAAAAAAAAAGAAAAAAAAAGACCGGGTATCATGGGGCCAAAATCTTCCCTCTGAATTGGTGATGAGACTAAAAGGATTCCTCACTGCTCTAACTGATACTGAAGAAAAACCAACTGAAGGGGAGGGAGATGGTTGCCCAGTGTCAGATCAAAGAAAATAACTTTACAGTAGCAGCATCCATCTTGTTTAAGCCTTTCATTGTTAGAGATTTGAGGTTTCATGATCTACTTTATGTTTGTAAGAGACGTGACTAGAGAACTGCTACTGAATTTATAGCATCACAGAACAGGAAACAGGATGTATTTTCGTGAAGAGTCAGAGCTGCTCTTGTTCCACAGAGAAGGGAACCTGGAACAGCCCTTGTATTCCAAAAGAGGGTCATTTTCAAAGAAATTTTGTCAGGAGGCTTCGCACTGTTAGTTAATGTATCTTCCAAAACCCGGTTTGATATAGCACTGAATAAATGATGCAACTTGTCAAAGGACAATTGATCATCTAATAGCTTGGCTAGTAAATGATTTAATTTTCTTCAATAAAATTGCATAAACCTATATATATATGTATACACACAAATGTATAATGTACAATTATATATATATTATATATAAATAATGAATACATGTAAATATATTATACATAAATATTCCATTATAATGTAGGATAATATATTCTATATACCTATATTTGTTATATATATATATATATATATATATATATAGCTTTGTGACGTCTAGTAGTAGTGGTTACGACTTTGGTGTACAAAAACAGTGGAGGGAGACAGTGATGTTCGGAGGAAAGAATCCAAGGCCATGCAGTGGGGAAACGATCTGGCTTTTCCTTCTGGTTCCTGTCACTCCTGTGATAACTGTTCTGACTTCCACAAGTCAGGGAGCAACTTTGAAAATCGAGGAAATTGGAGATTTCACCAAAAATATTTGCATGGAGAGTCAAGAAAAAGAACCTAAAAGGAGTCACAGTTTCCGTATGTCTCCATTCTGGGTAATGCTGCGGTCAGCCAGCTAACTTTACCAATAGCAGAAGAGGGCTGGTCAATGTCAGGCCTTGCCAAGGATAATCAGAGGGGGTTTGGGGATCCAGACAAGCTCAAAGGCTTAGAGCCCTGACCCAATAAGAGGCTGCCAGTAAGGCGTAGCATGAGACTTTTGTTATGGTATGTTCCTCTCAAACCAGGAAAGGCTTCAAGACTAACTCAAAACAAAGGAAAATCAGAGGCTTTCTCCTGGCATCAAGGAGTTACCAGGAGAGCCCCGGAATAGTCTGTCAGTCGCCCATTGGCTTTACCACATGACTGGCCCATATTCTCTTTCTATCAGACATTTTTTAATGACAATTTTACTTCTATTCTTTGAAGTTGCTCATTGATCCTCCCAATGTTCCAGCAACTATGAATACAAAGACAAAAATGAAATCATCCCAGCCCTCAAGGAACTCACCCACTATCACTTTTGCATTCCACTTTATAAATTCTCAAAATTCTCAAAAATGATCATCTATTAATGGGATCATAGGAATCTAGGGACAATCTAGCCCAACCCCTTCCATTTACAAGTGAGAAAACTAAGGACCATAAAGGGAAGTGACTTGTATAAGGTCACCCAGGTAGTAAGGGACAAAGTTCTTATAAAAAACTAGAAAAATGCAAGTTTTCTGACTTCAAAACCCAGTATTTTCCCCCACTTAACTTTTTCAGCATTTTCTAGGAAAACTGCCTCTGCCTAAATTATCTCATAGATTTTCCCTGTGTCATTTCCACCCTTATCTTCATTCTTGACAGCTCTCCTAATAAGTAACATTTAAAAACATTTGTTGTATGTATGTATATGTGCATTTATGTATACATATATGTGTTTCATATGTGTATATATAAATATCAAACTCATGTGCAAGTCAAGACATCACCTATCATCCACCTTTTTACCTCAGCATTGTGGTATCATTGGTCTTCAAAAATAAAGGACAAACTACATATACATATGCATGTGTATATTACACATTTGCATTTATGTATATGTATGTGTGTATATATACATATAACATGCATGTGTATATACACACAACCACCTTGGAAAGTAGGTGCTACTATTGTCCCCATTCTACAAACGACTAAATTGATGCTAAGCCAAATGACTTGCCCAAGGTGACACAGCTTGTGAGTATCTAAGATGGGTTTCAAATTCAGATTTACCTGACAGTATCCATTGCAATAAGCTACCAGGTTCAGGACCATTACTAGGAAACCCGAAGCTACTTTTCCTGTGGTCTTACACTCTCTGGGTTAATAGAGGATTTCCTTTGAGTTATGTTTCAGAATCGATGAGGGGCCCCAGCCTTCCAGGCACAGACGTTCACCAGGCTTTTTCATAATCAATGGCACCTATTTGTTGAAGCACTTTTGTGGAATTAAGGCTGAGGTGCTGAGGGGTCTTTGACATGTCCTTGGCCTCATTAGCACAGTGCTTCGACTGTGGATAACTAGCCACAGATATATTGTGAGAGTTAGACCTAGAACCTGGTCCCGGGGTCCCCACACCCATCCCCTTGAGGAAAGCTAAGCTCTTCTGTATGAGATGCTCTGAGCATCTGTGGATTCTACCATGTTCCTGATGCCTCACCTCACATCCTCTCATGTTTCTTCCAGTCATGTTCCGTCTGTATGACACAGAGGGCAATGGTTACCTGGATAGTACCGTAAGTAGGTTTCCTATATATTTGCTGTTCTCTAGGATCTGTCCAGAACTTCATGGGGAACTAGAGGGTCCTGGGAAGGTCTCCAGACAATCTAACAAGCTCTCAAATCTGCTCCTCCCTGAGGGCCCTCATTAAGACTCGAATCCCCAAGACCTGATGACCTAGAATCTTAGAATTCTAGAAATCCTAGAAAGCTTGTGGGTTAACTCAGTCCTAAGAGAAATCGCTCTATGAATCTCTAAACCCTCCACTGCTCAAATATTTCCAGTGATGGGAATCTCACTTCTCCATGAAACCCAATATTCTATTTCTGGACAGTCCTTTATTAAAAACTTCTTCCATCATGCTAAACTCAGTTTTCCTGTAGCTTCCACCCATTGGTGCTACTTCTGTCTCTAGGCCAAGCAGATTAAAACTCATTTTGATCATTAAACATCTAAAGACCAAAACATCACCAGTTCCTCCAAGCTATCATTGTACAGCATCATTTCCTGAGCAAATAATCATCCTGGGCACCCTCCATTAGCGACAGTCCAGTTTATCAACATTTTCCTAACATGGTTCTCAGATCTAGCCACATACTTCAGATGGATACAGAAAGAATAGGATTATGAGTCTTTCTCCCACAGCTGAATATGGCAGCCATTATATTTCTATCAAGACAACTTCAAATGATCTTGGCTTTCTCGCCAGTCATATATATTTGGGGCTTATAATATTGAGCTAGTAGTGGACTGAAACTTAGATATTTTTCACAGGAACTATAGACAAAATAGCTTTCCCATGTCCCATTGCAAATTAGGTCTTCTTTTAGTCCTATCAGATTTCATCAATACTGAATTTAGTTTGCAGAGCTCATTCTGAATCAAGTTCCTGTCGTCCTTTTCTAACAAAAGGCATCTTTCTTGCAATCTACTTGATGAAGCATCTCAGATGTTGCTCCTTAGAAACTTGCCTTATGTCAAAGAAGGCTTTGATCCATTTGGTACTCTGTAGGTCAATGAGATTAGAGAGAGGGATGGGGGCTTCACTTGGTACCCAATCATCTGATGCTAATATCAGCCAGCTGAGAAGAGACTATCACACTAAATACAGAGATTTATAGTGAACGGAATATCTGGTTCCTTCCGTAGAGAACATTACCATCTAATGGATGGTACCATTCTAGTACCATCAAAACATAGATTTGGAAATAGACAGAAGACTACAAGTCATCTAGTCCAGGCCCTTCATTTTCCAGATGAGGAAACTGATTCCCAGAGTGACTTGTTCAAGTCATACTTGGTAGTAAATAACCTCTCAAAGGTCATATAGGTAGTAAACAGTCCATCTTAGATTTGGGGTTGTTGAAGAAGTAGGGAACATGATCTCATCTTGGTGCACTTAGGGTGAGAGGACATAAAGGGAAGGAAGACTGGTACATGGGGTGAGGGAGGGGAGATCGATGTTTCAGTGAATTTTCTAGACATAAATAGCATAGACATATCCCATTGCTGCCACCATGTAAGAATTCACCAGAGTGATGCAGTGTAAAATACTAGAACTAGTATCAGAGGATCTGGGTTGAAACCTCAGTTCTACTACTATGGGACTGTGGGCAAGTTGGTGAACCTCTCTGAGAATCAGTTTCCCCTTCTCTAAAATGAGACGTTGGACTAGGCAGCTTCTAAGGTCCCTTCCAGCCTCAAATCTTTGATCTTATGACTAGAGTGTCCGACTTTTAGGTCATTTCAAGCTCTATGCTTCTATGAAGGGCAAGAATAACGTTAACAAAGAATAGACTGACTCTGAGTGGTTAGTGCCTGTTCTAATGAAAAGTAACCACAAGATCATGAGATCAGAGAGCTTGAGAAGGAAGTGATCTCATTGAGTCCAACTTCTTGATTTACAGATGAGGAAACTGAGGCCCAGAGAAATTAAGTGACTTGCCTAGGGTCATACAACAAATAAGGGTCTGAGGGAGGATTCACCAGAAGAAATGTACTAACCCCACCAGTCTCCCCTCTCATGCTTTAGTCATCCCTTCTTGTTGATTTGGTCTTGTTTCTTATTGGTTTTCCTTAGGCACTGGAGCAGATTATCACCCAGATGGTGCATGTGGCTGAATACTTGGAATGGGATACCACTGAGCTCAGACCTGTGAGTGATGGACCTGAGTTGTTAGTGTTATGGGACAGTGAATGCTGATTCTCACCCAAAGAACTGCAGCTCAGACTCATTCATCTGAAGGCTTTAAAGTGTTTATTTAAGGATGTTACACATATTGTGGCCAAGGTAGAAATAGCCCGGGCCAGTGGAATGGCACTGCAGGGATAGCATTGCAGCCACTCCCCTGGGGGGTTCAGGTTGCTAGATTTATTGAGGGTCTGGGAAATTCCCCTCCTTCCAACCTTGGGAATCCTCCACCGTCCCTCAGATCTTCCCTCCCCTGAGCATTCCAGATGGAAGTGGGGAAGGGGTTGGGAAGGGGTGCAAAGATCCCCAGTGCACATGCATGATGCTCCCTCCCAGGTCCTGTTTACCATCATCTTTCTCACCCTTCAAGGTCATTTGTCCTTTCTCAGCCTTGCAAGCTCTAACCAACTGGAAGAAAGCCATAACATAGCTCAGGTGCCGCCCACTCTTTCAGGCTTTGAATGTCCCGCAAACCCTTATCAACTGGGAGAAAGGATGGGGTTGAAATCTGCATTCTTTTTGGCAATATCTGAGAACTAGTAAAAAGCATAAAATCTAAAAGCACCATTTAAAAAAGGATGGCAAAAAAAGGAAAAAAGGATTGCAAAGCATTTCTAAGATTTTAAAGCTTCTTCCTCTGTACAACCCCATCAATAATTGTGAATGAAAGCCAGTATTTATAGAAAGCTTAAAGGTCTTCAAAGTGCTTCACAAATATTGTCATTTTTTCCTCACAACAACCCTGGGTGAGGGTGCCATCCTTATGATCCCCATTTTATAATTGTGAAAACTGAGGCAATTAGTGGCCCAGAGGGCTGCTACCCTTCCCTTTCCTTGGCCATCTTGGTTTTCTTTCCCGTGACAATTGGCCAATGGAAGGGAGATAGAAATGAAGGGTCAGTGGAGAGAAGAGGGGCAAGAAAAATAAGTGGAAGTGATTCAATAAAAATTTCCCCCTTGATCTCTGCCCTGTCTAATATTAATCAATAACATACAAGTTAATGAAGATGATGGACCAGGACCATCTACCCCTTCATCTTTATACTCTTGATTCTACTCTGGGCCATGTACTGAATCTAGACAAAAACTCAGGACTTTTCCATTCTATCAGAAGGGAATCAATCAACAAGCATTTGTTAAAGTCAGGCTTTGTGTTAGGTACTGTACTGGGCCCTGTCCTCAAGGAGCTTACCTTCTAGAGAGGGAAATACCATGGGAATAAGTAAATCCAAGATTACATGATGGGGAGAGAGTTCTAATAACTGGTTGATCAGGAAAAGCTTCCTAGAGGGAACACAGATTTTAAAAGTAGAAGTGAAGGAAAATGGCAATCTAGGCATAGGGAGAAGGCTATGCAAAGGCATGGAAACTGGAAATGGGCCACTGAGGCCA
This sequence comes from Monodelphis domestica, assembly GCF_027887165.1. Taxonomy (NCBI): domain Eukaryota; kingdom Metazoa; phylum Chordata; class Mammalia; order Didelphimorphia; family Didelphidae; genus Monodelphis; species Monodelphis domestica. The sequence continues at coordinate 527,639,492 of NC_077228.1, forward strand.
GGGAAGAACAAGACCAGTTTGGCTCACCCAGGGAGGATGTAAGGAGAGGAATGTGAAATAAGTCTAAATAGCCAAATAGGAACCCTTCTATGAGAGGCTAAGCTGGGGAGCTTGAATTTTTTTCCAAAAAGCAATAGAGATTTATTGAAAGCTCTTGAGCAGAAAAGTGATACAGTTATAAGCTCTACATGGGGAAGATTATTTTAGCAACAGTGTGGAAGACAGATAGAGGAGAAAGACCCAAAATCAAGGTACCAGATGGGAAGCTACTGTAATAATCCAAATGAGAGGTTATTAGGGACTAACCTAGGGTGATATCTTTGTGAGTTGAGGGAAAGGGATCAAGTATTTACCCTAGTGACCAGCCAAGATAAGTTAAAAAATACTTATCCCCAAGTTTGGACATGGGGCAATGATTTTTTTCAGCTCCCAGGCACGGCAGATTAACTTCTCCTTCATAAGTAAGTGTCAGAGTTGAGACTAGAGATAAAAATTCGGTATCTTATTTCCCTGATATAGGGAACTCCCAAATGAGGGAATGCCCTCCTTGAATTGGCACCTTTTCTAGGACCAATTCCTATCCTGAGGGGTAGAAGAAAGCCAGATCAAGACCCAGAGGGCTCTCTTAAAGGAAGTGGTAGAGATGATAGAGGAAAGGACAGTAAAGAGCAAGACAGAGCAGAAGAAGGGATTTGATGCCCACTCACCCACTGTTCTTGTACTTTGCTTCCTGGCAGATCTTGAAAGATATGTTGGAAGAGATTGATCTTGACCAGGATGGAATTGTGACTCTAGATGAATGGATTGAGGGAGGGATGACGACCATTCCATTACTGGTTCTACTAGGGATGGAAACAGTAAGTAACAAAACAAGCTGGGGTTCAGTAGGTTGGGGTACAGAGAACACTTATAGAATTGACATGAACACAAAGAAAATCTCTGGATCTGCTTCCAGAGTTACTAAACTTTAAAATTGGAAGAAGCTTTCAAGATCAACTGACTTAATATTTACATGGACAGGAATCTCTACAATATCCCCCAAAGTGGCCAGTGAGCCTTCAGTAAAAGGTCTCCAGCTAGGGGATACCTACTGAGGCAGTCCAGAGTACTTGTCAGTAACTCTAATTCTTAGTAAGTTGTATTTTCTTGACATCAAGTCACAATTTTCCTCCTCATACCTTCTATCCCAATTCTGCCTTTCTGAGCCTAAACAGAAGAAATTTAGTTTTTCCTCTGCATGTTATTGTTCAGCCATTCCATTCATGTCCAACTCTTCATGATCCCATTTAGGATTTTCTTGACAAAGATACTAGGATGGTTTGCCATTTTCTTCTCCAGATCACTTTATAGTTGAGGAAACAGAGGCAAACAGGGAAAAGTGACTTGTCCAGGGTTATATAGCTAAGGCTGGATTTGAATTCATGACTTCTAGGCCCAGCACTCTACTGTGGCACCATTGCCATTTCTCCATTTGATAACCTTTCAAATGCTTGAAGAGAGTTACCATGTCCACCCGAGTCTTCTCTTCAATAGTAAATCATTCCTCTTTCCTTTCACAGATGACATGAATTAACTATCTTTCCATCACAAGAGTTAATATTATAGATACAAATGCAAAAGTAAAAAGGTTCATGTCCTCAGGAGTTTCCATGCTAAATAAGTCCATTCTCTCACCATTGTAGCCACCCTGTCCTCTGGATACACTCCAGAAGATAGGGGCATATAGTTAGAGCAGGAAGGGAATTTAGAAGTCATTTCATTTTGCAGATGAGAAAATTGAGTTCCAAAGGGATTAAATAACTTGCTCAGTCACTTAAATGCTATGTAGCAAAACTGAGATTTGAACCCAAGTCCTCTGACTGCAGAGCCAAGCAGCATTCCTTTCTTTACTTCCTTCACCTCTTTGTAACTTCTCAAACAGAATTTCTTGATGTTCTGATTTGAGTTGGAAGCTCAGGCACTATCTGTCCATTTTCCTTGTTCAGATCATCAGCAGATTGAGATCTGGACCTTCATTGTGGACCCCATGCTCTGAAAAATCTCACAGCCAAATCTTGTCTTGTGTCTGAGAAAACAGGGGCAGGCTGGTGCATTAGGTTGCCTTCCTCTCGTCTTATGATTCCAAGCCTGTCATTTAATGGCTATATTTTGCAGATGAGGAAATTAAATCTGGAGAAATGAAGGGGACCTTTCTAAGGTCATACAGCTAATTAGCGGCAGGAACAGTCTATAAACTTGTACAGAGTGAACCTTAGACCCAAAGAAGCACTCCCACCTAAATACAATCCCTGTATAACCTGTATTTTCTCCGAGATTGAGGACCAGAAGAAAATTTTTTAATTAAAATAGACCAATCTCAGTTCAACTACCAATACCCATTGATGACAACGTTTTCTATCAACTAAGGGGAGACTCAGGAGAGTCTTACAGATAGCTCCTGGATCACTCACCTGGATGAAGCTAAACTAGATAATGTGTTCACAGTATCTTTTCAAAAGAAATATTTTAGAAGAAAACAGTAAGATAATAAATAGGGAGAGTAGTGGTACAGGTCATGACAAGGGACAGGGAGAATGATCAGGGATTCAGAATCCTTGGCACCTGAGAGTCAGAAGGAGAGAGAATGGAGTCAGAACAAGTGGATTTGAAGTCTAGAAGATTGGGGTTGGGGATATTCCATTTTTATTGTTGTTCAGTCATTTCAGTCATGACCAACTCTTTGGAACCCCATTTGGGGTTTTCTTAGCAAAGATACTAGAGTTGTTGGCCATATCCTTCTCCAGCTCTTTGACAAAAGAGGAAAAAACTAAATTCCCAACAGCTAGAGACCAATGACTAAATATGTGGGGAGGACCCCCAAACAACAGCCATAGCTATAGTGACAAATAAGGAGAACATGCAGAAATGATTGAGTGCCAAAAGCAGCACTGGGAACCAGTCTACAACTATAGAAATATATACATGATTGAACATATGTCTATCTATACATATGTATGTATGGAAAGATATATATGCATATATACATACATGTGTTTATATTCACACATATAAACACAAATATGTACACATGTATTGTAGTGTGTGTATATACAGTTATACATATAAAGGTGCTGTGGGGTGGGCCAATCTCCCATAAGGGATGGGGCCTTGGAGGTGGGACAGTGTTGGCAAAATGATGGATGAGACACAGCTTTTGCATTCGGCCCGCAGCACAGGTTTCACAGGACAAACTGTTCCACCTTGGCCGAGGCCTGGCTTTATTTTATACCCTCATGATCACACATCTACTTGGCATACAGTTTCATTCTCAACATACACGTTTCCATAAAATCTAACAACAGACAGGAAGCCTAGGGAGATAGTCAACGAAACATTGTTGCCAAGTGCAGGATTAGAGGGTAGAATCAACATGACCCAGATATAGGTTGGGGAATTCAGAGCACAGATTTGCCAGAAGTTTTTATGCCTAGACAAGAGGGTCCTATCTAAGTGGGTATATAAGAATACTTAGGTTTAATTTGTAAGTGGGCTCTCCTGGTAATATCCTAGGGAGACAGAGTGGGATGTCTGTATTAACCCTGCAAGCATGTTGCTCTCATCTATTTTTCCTGGGGTTAAGTAAGAATAATAATCATGGCAATTCCAATAATAAGGGGATATTATTAATGAAAGTCACTTAGGGGGATTTCAGTGGGTGTTTCCATCCTTCCTGAGGGCTGCTTTGCAGTCCCAGGTTTCCACGTGTGACCATGTCAAACAATGTGGTCTTTGATGGTTCCCCGCATAAGAGTACACACACACATAAATATGGCCTTTCTGTGTTAGAGATCATAGGAATACACAGAACATGGACCAAGTGTTTCCCATGAGTGTGCTGGCTCACTTGGCCCACTCTGTATGCATACCTATGTTAGAAGCTGTAGCCACATGGAAAGCCTGGATCCAATCAATGTAGCATACTGGATAGGGCATTGGATTTAGAGTTAGGAGGACCTGGATTAAAATCCCACCTCTCACACTTACCAGCTCTATGACACTAGGTAAGTCATTTAATAATAGTTAATAATTTGGGTGCTTACTATGTGCCAGGCACTATACTAAGCACTTTCCAATTATCCCATTTGCACTTCATAAGTCTATTGGGAGGTAGGTGCTATTATTAGCCTCATGTTATGGATGACAAAACTGAAATCTCCATGAACTCCAGGTTGCTTATCTATTAAATGATGGGCCTTAGACTAGATGACATCTGAGTTCTCTTCCAGCTCTAAATCTATGATGCTATGGCTTTTCCAACTTTTTTCACTTCAGTCTGTGAAGATTGGATTTGGTTCTCTTCTGATTGTAACAATGAAGGTTCTTAGCTCTTCCTTTATTGCAAAGATTAAATTGTAATCCCCTGACTATTTTTAGATTTTAATCCCCAAAAGTGTGAACCCAGTACTTAAAGTAGGTCTACCCATTTTAACCAAAAAAGGTGTGAACTAACCACAAAAGGTATGAACACCCATTTCATACATTGAATGGGAGGTCTGTGACCCACATGTGAAAGAGTGGGCAGTCCTGGAGAAAAGCATCTGCTATGATTGGTAGACATAAAATTAGGGGGGAGGTGACACAAGAGAAAAAGGTCTTTAAATACTGGAAAACAGAAACACACAGGATGATCAGTCACTTAGAGTCGGACTGAGGAACAGTCATTCTGAGTTGGACTGGAAGACAGTCACTAGAACTTGGAGTGAAGACAGATACTTGAGGAGAGACTGGAAGAAAGACACTTGGACTTGGAGTGAATCAACTTGGCTGTGGAACTGGACCCCTGGAGGAGCTTGTGTAGGAGACTTCAGACTGCTTCCCTTTTAGACAGTCACTCTGGTAAGTGTAAAGGCTGACTTCCTACCTTGCCCTTTCTGGAGATGTGAACCTCTGAGAAAGGCCTATCAACTTGAGACTCCTTTCCCCTGACTAGTGCCTTAGAATTTCTAAGTGGTTCAGATGAAGCCAGAGCGCTCTCTCTCTCTCTCTCTCTCTCTCTCTCTCTCTCTCTCTCTCTCTCTCTCTCTCTCTCTCTCTCTCTCTCTCTCTCTCTCTCTCTCTTTCTCTGCCTCTCTCTGTCTCTGTCTCTCTCTGTCTCTGTCTCTCTCTCTCTTTCTCTGTCTCTCTTTCTCTCTCTCTCTCTCTCTCTCTCTCTCTCTCTCTCTCTCTCTCTCTCTCTCCTCACTCACTCTCTCTCCCCCTTCCTCTCTCTCCCTCCCTCTCTGTATCTCTCTCTCTGTCTCTCTTCCTCCTTCTTGGTCTCTGTGTCTTGTTTTCCTTCTCTGGCTTTGTCTCTGTACCTATCTCTGTCTCTCTGTTTCTCTCTCTTTCTCTCCCTCCCTCATTCTCTCTCCCCCTTCCTCTCTCCCCCTTCCTCTCTCTCCCTTCCTCTCTCTCTCTCTCCCTTCCTCTCTCTCTCCCTTCCTTCCTCTCTCTCTCCCTTCCTTCCTCTCTCTCTCTCTCTCTCTCTCTCTCTCTCTCTCTCTCTCTCTCTCTCTCTCTCTCTCTCTCTCTCTCTCTCTCTCTCCCTCCTTTTCTTTCTTCCTTAATATCTTCCCTCTATTGTAAAATAAACTACCATAAATTTCATTTACTTGAGTAATTCATTTTGGGATTTAATAATTAAATCTCTGGCAACCACCAATTTAATATTAAGTCCAACCAATAAATTTATCAGGTCAGCATTCAGAAAATCTTGCAAAATCATTCCCCAATGGCCACCTTGCCTGCTGTTCCTAACTTATCATTTTTTTAAACCCTTACCTTCCGTCTTGGAGTCAATACTGTGTATTGGCTCCAAGGCAGAAGAGTGGTAAGGGCTAGGCAATGGGGGTTAAGTGACTTGCCCAGGGTCACAGAGCTGGGAAGTATCTGAGGCCATATTTGAACCAAGGACCTAGGACCTCTAGGCCTGACTCTCAATTCACTGAGCCACCTAGCTGCCCCCCTGTTCCTAACTTATCTTGAAAGATCAAAAAAACTAGATGCTGAAAGTTTTACTGGAAGACTATAGAGAAACCAAATTTAATTCCTCAGAGAACTCTTAGAAAACAGACAGTCTTCAATGGGCAGTTCTTTCCCCCGAATCTATACACATTCTCAGTTACTTTCAGCCTTAAATAACCAGTTTACCTGCCCAACTGTTCTTGATACAGTTCCTCCTCTGGTTTTATGCTGTTTAAATAAGCATTAATACTCTCAGGTAGAGCTAAAACATACCAGAGCTAATCTCTGTCAATGGGCCTTAGCCACCACAGAAGAGACTTCCAGAGTTTTCCCTGACACAGAGGAGGAACGGTTCTCTGGAGAGATGCCAGACCAACCTGGTGATTTCGCTTCATCTTGTCACCTCCAATTTAGCCCCACAAAATCTTGTCCTGTGACTCTCCCCTTTAACTTAATCTAGCAAATCAAGAAACATTTATCAGGCTGCTGCTGTGTGTCAGGACTGAGGATGTGAGGGCCAGAATGACATAGTTTCTGCCTTTAAGAAATTTACATTCAATTAGAGGAGAATTTTTAGAGTCAATATTGACAACTCAGGTTCAGATGTGGTGATTAAATATTGATGTCCATCCACTCAGACCATGATAAAGAGGTCTCCTTATCTGGGATCCAATAAAGCATCCTAATTTCTCCCTAATTATCTCTGTCATGTATTGAAGAATGTCCCTTAGTCAGATGCTCCCCTCCCCTCCTCCTATGCATTCTCCACAGGATTACCAAATTGATGTTTCCCAAACAGAGATTTGAACCTGTCTTATATACTACCCCATCGCAACCCTCAATTAAAAAATCTTCGATTGCTCCCTATGGTTTTGAGGATAGAATTTTTTAAATGGCCTCAAAAAGAAAGGACCTCAGAAGCTATCTGGTCCAACTCCCAAATGTTAGATGAACAAAATGAGGCCCAGGGAGATGAAATGATTTTAGGATTATATTATCATATAATCAAAAAATAATTATAGAATATAATTATATAAATGTTATAGGAGCAGAGGGCTACAGCTGAAAGGGATTTTAGACCAAACTCATCATTTATTACCAACCTCATGATTTATGATCAAACATGATCGACCTCAACTGTAGTTGAGGGAAATGAAGCAATTTGCCCCTGGTCACAAAGCTGATAGAGGCAGGATTTGAACACAGGTACTTCAACTCCAGAACCAATGGTCTTTCCATCCTGGAAGACTTGAGCTGCTAGAAAGCAGAGGCCATCTTTGTCTTCTAAAAACTTATCTTTTTGTTTGTTAATTCCTTCTCTCTCTTCCTCCCATAAAAGAAGGCATCCCTTGACAAAAAGATCTATGTGTCTATAAAATTATGTCTTGTTTTCTGCTTATCAGTTCTTTCTCTAGTAGACATACATAAGATATTTCTCAAACAATGTTTCTGTTGATGTCTAGAATTTTCTCTTGGATTTACTTATTTCACTCTTTTATAATTTCATGGAGGTCTTTCCATATTTTCCCAAAATTAGCCTGCTCATCATTTATTATGGCATAGTAGTATTCCATCACAATCGTGTGCCACAACTGGTCTTCTATCTAATCTAATTATGGAGGACTCAATATGGACTCAACTAAATTTTTCCTAAGAACAGTCTTTCTAAAATACTGCAAAGTTCTTCTGGACTATTAGACTGAATACCAAACTAGAAATATGGCCAGGAGAGGACAAGAGCAATTAGTGGATTCAAATGATGTGCTTTGTAGATTTGGGTTAATCACTTAAGCTCCATGTGGATTTAACCTCCTTAAAAATAATGAGCACTCAGGAGCCTTCGGTGAGATACACTTCATTCAATGCACATGCCTGGAAAAACAATTTTCTTTCCACTTTTGTAAATAAAATCTCCACTTCAGAGGCTGAATTAATTGGTATGATGGTGTTGGGGAGGAATTTTCAATAATAATGGAAATGAACATGGCAGAAAAATGTCCCCCATTAAATGGCTTCAAAGCAATTCAATTCAATTAACTTTGATCAATGTTGTTATTAACAATAATAATAAATTACAATATACAAAACAGTACACCAGGCATGGGGAGAACTTGTTCTTATATTTCCCCAGGGGAACAAAAGTTGACTGAGGACAAGGATTATTTGTAATAGGACCATGATAAATATTTGTTGAATTTAATTGAAAAGAAAGGAATTAAGTCAAATGGAAGGGACAAGGTTATATAAGATTTGATTCCTAGGGGACAGCTAGGTGGCTCAGAGGATTGAGAGCCAGGCCCAGAGATGGGAGGTCCTGGGTTCTAATTTTACCTCAGATACTTCTCAGCTGTTTGAACCTGGGCAAGTAACTTAACCCCCATCACATAGCCCTTAACACCGTTCTGCTTTGGAATAGATACATAGGATTGATTCTAAGACAGAAGGTAAGGATTTGGTAAAAAGGTGCTCTATTCTTGCTTTCATAGAGCTTACAGTGGAGGATATAGTACATATACAAATAATACAATACAAAATAGAGCATGATGATGAATTTACTAGATAGATACAAAGTGTTCTTCAAGGTCCAAGGCTAGACCAGTGCTAAAATGAGAGTGGGTTGGGGTGGACAAATAGTACAAAGAAGAAACAGAAAATATCTTTAGACTGGAGCTAGGAGACTAGCTACCTCTAAGTAGACATCTTGGGGTCTTAGATGTGGAGGTGAAAGAGACCTCTGAGACATCTAATCCAATCCTTTCATTGTACAGAAGAGCAAATTGAGTTACAAAGAGGTTAAGTTCATAGGGATAGAACCATAGAACTAAGGCTGGAAGAGATTCCCAAGACCATCTATTGTAGGAGTTTCTAACCTGGATTAGTGGGACTTTTAAAATATTTGGATAACTTCATTTCAACATTACTTTTTTCAATAATTCTATATATTTTATAAGCATTATTCTGAGAAGGGAAGAAGACTTCACCAGACTGCCCAAGGCATCCATGACACAAAAGGTTAAGAACCCATGGTTTTTGGTACAAACCCATCATTTTTATAAATGAGGAAACTAAGACCCATAGAGGTAAAGGAAAGATGATTGGATCATAGCTCTAGAGCTGGATGGTGCCTTAGAAACCATTTAATTCGACCTCCACATTTTACAGATATAGAACCAGTTCCTCCAACTGATCTCTTATCGAGAGATGGTCTCAATGGCCTTCACCATGCTAGTCATCCTCTTCAGGAATTCCTCAACTATGGATTCTCCAGATTATCCAAATCTTTCCCAAAAAGGAGCACTCTAAAATGGAATACAAATGTCTAGTTGTATTCCCCTACATTTCCTCCATGAAGCCTTTTCCAATTACCCTTTCTCATCATTCTTTCCTTGGACCTTGAAGAGCACTTTGTTTCTATCTAATGTACTCATCATAAAGTTCTATTTTGAGTTGTGGTTACTTGTGTATGTGCTGTATCCCTCTACTCAGACTGTAATTTTCAAAATTCAGATGTGGTCTAATGAGAGGAAAGTACAGTGGATCAATCATCTCTCCTGTTCTAAATGTTATCCTTCTTTTGACATAATCTAATATTTATTCATGGTTGCTATGTTGTTCCATCTAATCTTATACCTGTTCCTTGAGTGTAAGTGAAAGAGACACTCTTAAAATTGGGTAACAAGTGATGATAAATCTCTTGTCCCCTAATAAAATCAGAAGTTTAGAACTAGGAGAGAACTAATGAGCCATATAATCTAGACCATTTATTTTAGAAGTAAGGTACTGAACACACTGAAGACCCATGAGGTTGTAAGCAGCAAGGCCAGGATTTGAACTGAGGTCCTCTGATTCCAAATGCAACATTCTTCCCATTGAACAAAAAGATCAATTAGTAGGATTCCCATCATCTCCATGAAAATGATTTCTCTCACCTATTGTTGCAATTTCAAAAATGGTAAGAGAATCTTATGAAGAGGAAGTGGGCAAAGAGGAAGGGAATAGACTGATCATGATGGAGACAGTTGCCCCTCATTCATCTGGACTTCTTTTACTTGAGTTTCACCAACATCTTTTTGTATCTGTAGGATGAGAGCAAAGATGGCATGCATTCCTGGAGAATAAAGCATTTCACAAGGCCAGCTTTCTGCCATTTATGCCGCTCGGTGCTGGTAGGAGTACGGAAACAAGCCCTATGCTGCTCATGTGAGTCTAGGCTCCCCTTCTGTCTCCCTAATCTAGGTCTTTGACTATTCCAGAGGGCATCTGGACATGGGCCAAATAGACTTTTACATAGACTCTGCTTTTACAATGTCAGGGAAGGTGATAAAGGTTATCTTGAAAGTTAATTGTTTGGGGACCATCATGCCAGCTTCTTATGGGGACTCCCCCACCAAAACACTACTGTAGTGCTTCTTGTGACGCTAAGGTATCCCCAGGTTCACTATGGCTATGCTTGAGGAATGTGGGCTCACTGATGTGGACTTGGAGGTTGACTATATTGATATTGTCTGAGGACCTGTCTAGTTAAACCCAGAAAACCTCATCACCAGAGTGACCATAGGGTGCTGAGTATTTTGGTCACAGAAACTGTTAACAGCTAACTGGAACCCAAACTGGAGTGCCCATGTTCTGTGTCAATGTGGATCATTCAAGTTCCAAAATATGTGGCAACTTTAAGTACCAAAAGCTGGACAAGGAATGTACAATGAAATGAGAGCATAATCAAAGCTTCTTCAGGACATGAGCAATTCCATTTTCGTCTTTGTATCTATAGTGCTTCACCTAGGCTGTCTTAGCATATAGTAGGCATTTAATATTAATTTGGGGGCTTTGAAATTTTTTTATTTAAGCATTTTCCATGGTTACATGATTCCTGTTCTTTCCCTCCTCTTTTCCCCTTCCCCCTCCCAGAGCCAATAAGCAATTCCATTGTGTTATACATGTATTATCGCTCATTACCTATTTCCATAGTATTCATTTTTGTAATAGGGTAATCGTTTAAAAACCAAAACTCCAATTTACCCATACAAACAAGTGATAAATCATATGTTTTCCTTCTATGTTTCTGCTCCCACAGTTCTTTCTCTGGATGTGGACAGCATTCTTTTCGTTAAGTCCCTCAGAACTGTCCTAGATCACTGCATTGCTATCAGTAGCAAAGTCAATTGCATATGATCATCCCACAATGTGTCAGTCTCTGTGTACAATGCTCTCCTGGTTCTGCTCATTTCATTCCACATCAGTTCATGGAGGACTTTCCAGCTCATGTGGAAATCAAGCAGTTTATCATTCCTTATTGCACAATAATATTCCATCCCTATCAGAACACAATTTGTTCAGCCATTCTCCAATTGAGGGATACCCCCTCATTTTCCAATTTTTTGCCACCACAAAGAGCATGGCTCTAAATATTTTTGTACAGACATTTTTCCTTATTATCTCTTTGGGGTACAAACCTAGTAGTGGTATTGCTGTATCAAAGGGCAGGAAGTCTTTTAAAGCCCTTTGGGCACAATTCTGAATTGCTTTCCAGAATGGTTGGATCAATTCGCAGCTCTACCAGCAGTGTATTAGTATCCTGATTTAGTAAGCAATTAGTTAATATTTCCTAGCTGCTTTATACCTGTGATTATAAGGAACTTCTGAATGAGAAAATTCCTTCCCTCAATGCAAATTGCTATCTGTTCTCCATTGTATGGTGCTGAGTCAACTTGGGTGACTGAGATTTGTCCAGGATCATATAGCAAGCATATGTTAAAGGCAGAAGGTGAACCCAGGTCTTCTTGACTCTAAGGCCAGTCATCTATTCACTACACCATGCTGGCTTCTCAAATAGTTGCACAGGTCTGTGGCTGAGGCCATCCCCATGCATGCATGCTCCATGGAGTATGCTGCAATCCAAACCCCTTCCCCTACTCCACTCTAGGGCCTTAGTTATTCATTCCATAGTCCTTATACATTCCTCCGTGTGGGGATCCTTGATTGGGTGTGGAAATGTCAGCAGATAATAAATGATGGAAAGACAGTTGAGAGTGTCAGCCTGGGGCCAGGCTTTGCATGAAACTGCTCCATCTGGCCCAGAGTTGTATTTATTTTTATACCCCCTCAATGATTACATATTTTCTTGGCACATAGCTACATTATTCAACATACATGTTCAAAGCAGGTAATTGGATAATTGAATAAGTCATACATTAACTTTTAATAAATCATTTGATTAACATTCTATGATTCTACATATTACATTGCTATTGATTCTGACAACACACACAAAGCACTTGCAAATGATAAATGATTTCTTGTCACAGGGAGGATAGCTAGAGGTCAGATCTCATTAACCTGTGAGGTGCTTGGACTTGTGGACAATCAAAGACAATCATTTGTTACATTTAATAAAATAGATAATCAATCAGGAGTTTTAGAAGACAATCAACAAACACTGCTGCCATATTTGTTTGTTTGTTTTTTTAATACGAGGCTAATTATTCTTCTAGTGTTTCATTGGGAGTTTCCAAGACAGATTTTAGTTGGCAAAACAAGTCATTGAGACATAGTGTACCAGCCTCTCCATAGGGTGATTAATATACTGGCTTATGAGAACTTGTTCTGTACATGGGAGTAAAGAATTCTGAGTGCAGCTTTTTTAGAAATTATATGCATAAGCAGAAGTTAACCCATGGTAGTCTTTAGGTTTGATTTTGTAAGTATGATCTTTTGTTGATATTCTGGGGGATAATGTGGAGCATTAGTATTAATCCTGCAAGTATTTTGCTCTCATATTGTTTTTCCTGAAGCTAGGGAGAGAAAAAAAATCATAGCAATTCCAATTAGTAAGGGATGTTAGTGAGAGAAGTCATACAAACGGGGGCTGAGTAGATGTTTCCATCCTTCCTAGGGGCCACTTTGCAACCCCTGGTTTCCATGCATGACCATGTTAAACAGCATGACTTTGACAGCCCCCAGCACCTCCTGACATCCAAGAGAGGGGGTTTCCCTTTCCATGGTCCTATCTTATCACCCTCATTTTACTTTATTCTTTGCCTTGTCTTCTAACTTCCATATAGGTCAAAATGGACTCACTTGCTACATTCTCCTCATGCTAGCTTAATGAGAGGGTTTGTGCCTATGATGATACAAAATAATGAACTCAGTTCCTTAGGAATGTGGAACATAAGCATTGAACATGCAGCATTGACCAAATAGGATAGAGGAACTTTTTGTCAGAGTGTATGGGATTTCTGATGGTGGAATTGCTTTCACCTTTGTGGAAAGCATAAATGTAAATAAGGAAGCATAGAACAATGTATAAAGCATTGGACTTGTACTTGGAAAGACCTGGATTCAATCCAGCCTCAGACACTTACAAGCTATGTGACCCTGGACAAATTATCTAACTATGTTTGCCTCAGTTTAGTAATCTGTAAAATGAACTGGGGAGTTAAATGTCAAACCACTCTAGTATCTTTGCCAAAAAAAATTTCAAATGAAGTCATGAAGTCAGATATGACTGAAAAGACTCAACAAAGGCAGGAAGTTTCTTCCAGTTTTAAATTTGTGATTCTATGACTATAATTAAGCCTTCCCTAAAAGTTAAATGTAAAAAACACCCTTTCTGATCTGAAGGCATTCAGTGGTCTAATAAATCATCCTCATCCTGGCTCTACCAGTATCTCACAAGTGTGGTCTCCAGTGTCCATGAGCAACCTCAGCCCACAGAAGTTGAGTACCACATGATATGAGTACCACAGATTCTGTATGGAGCCTTTATAAAAATAAATCTATTTGCCAGAAGCTTAATTTCATTTAGACCCAGTCTAAATTCTTTGAGGTCTTGTGGCCTTTTCTGGAGTATTTGTTTTTGGGGAGTTATGGGATGGAGTTCAAGGGGCTTAAACCTATAATTTTCTCAGTATGAGGAACCTCCATTGTGGAGACCCCCATTACCAGTACATAGCAACTTCTGTTTTAAGATTCAAGGGTTTCAGAATGTCACCTGGGGCAATGGGACTTGCCTAGGGTCCAGTGGGACTTAGGATCATAGAAACATGATATCAGAGCTGGAAGGGATGTCCAAGGCCATCTAGTCCAGCCTACTCGTTAGACAGATGAAAGAAATGAAGTCCAGAGAAGTTATGAGGTCATAAATTTAGAATCAAATGTGACTTTCAGGGATGTCTACCTCAGTTACCTCATTTTGCAGATGAAGAACCCAATGACTAGGAATTTTAATGACTTAATCAGTCATACAACTATAGTAAGGGTAAGAAGTATGTTTTGAACTCAGTTCCTCTTGTCCCACACACTCTGATTCTAGGGACAGTGGTGTTTGTACTGTTCCTAATGCTGATGCTAGATTTTTCTATTTCTGGGTCACATGGTTAGAGGAGCCAGAGATGAAACTACAGAAATGTTCCTCCTTATCACTCTGGAGCCATCTTTTCTATAGCTTCCCCTGATCCCCAGTTTCTCACCTGGGCATCATGGGAAAGAGCTGAACCTTGGGATGTGCAAGTTCAGTAAGTCTTCTTTGTCAAAAATCAATGACTTCTTTAGTTATCAAACAAATGATGTCAAATATTTTCCTTCCCGTGGCTTTGGACATAACCAATTTCTATGACCAATTCCTATGACTATAGAGGCATTAGGCATTAAAAGATGGTTCTCTATTGTGCCCCCATTATACAGGTAACTCACAATAGTCTCCCCTCTTTCCTCTTTTCAGTTTGTAAATATACAGTCCATGAATCATGTGTATTCAAACAGGTCCCTCCATGCATCAGTACCTACACGAAATCCAAGAGAGATGATAGGGTAAGTGAAGCCTCCCCTGGCTTCTGATGCTGCTTTGCCCTCCTATGTCTGAGATCCTTTCCCAGCTCTTGGTCTATGGTCCCATGATCCAAAGTGCCAGGCAATGCAGTCATCTCCATAAAATCCCAGGTCAGAAAATAAATAGTCATTCAATATCTCTACTGCCTCTTCCTTTAAGCCATGTCATGGCACAGTCCATAAAATGCTAGGCTTGTAGTCAAGGAGACCTGAGTTCAGATCCTAACTCAGGCTCTTGCTAGGTGTATGACCCTGGGAAAGTTATGTAACTGTGATCTGCCTCAGTTTTCTCATCTATAAAATGGGAATAATAATAGTACAGTGATGGCAAATCTTTTAGAGACCATGTGCCTTTCCCCACCCCACCCCCCACGCCCTACCTCACACAGGGGAGGGAAAAAGCACTCCCATTGGGCTGCTGGGTGGATGGATGTGTGAAGTGAAAAAAAAATGTCCTCGGCAGAGGTGAAGAAGGGAGGGGAGCAGCCCAAGTATTCTACTCCCCTCCAGCTCTGCCACCTGTGAGCCACTCACCTTATTCCAGCTCTGCCACCTGTGAGCCACTCACCTTAATAGTCATCTTGGGACCCTTTTTTCAAGGAGATGCAAGTGACTAAAGACCCTAAGCACTGTATTTCTCCTAAGCCCTGGAGGAAAAGGTCTGGAGGGCAGAGTTTTCCAGTATAGTGGAAGTTTTTAAAAACTGCCTTGAGAGAAACAAAGGAAAAGAGTTGGAGGTTGAGTATGGCAGCAAACAGTCCCAAGCTTTGCTAGAAGGACTATTGGCTCCATATCTATATCCATCAGCCCTCAGCTGATTAAAAGTGAGATGTTGACTGACCTGAAAAATACTTTCCAATGCCAAGATTCTATGGTTCAGTTTACTATGAAGCAACCCAACTCCTTGCCCTTCCCCTCCTTCCTAGGATTTGGTTCTCAAATGCAATTACTTGTCCTTCTGCAGGTTATGTATCACGTGTGGATGGAAGACAACAGACTTGTGAATTGTGACTTTTGCAAGAAAGCCATCAAGTGCTACCAGCCAGGGTCTGCCGTCCACTGTGTGTGGTGCCATGCCACGGTGGGTTGTTGCCCAGATTGGAAGTAGGAACTTACAGCTTGGGGATTTTTATAAAGGGGAAGAAGTAGGGGCCAAACTAGTCTCCTCTTGCTAGACTGAACTCAATGAATAACTTTTTAATGTAAACTGGGAAGGTCTAGAGTGAGGTGCCATTGGGCTTTTTCATATTTTCATCAATGGCTTGGATATTGGGATAAATGACATACTTGTGAAATATTCACATGATAGAAATATAGGAGGGATGATTCTGTCACTGGATGATAGTCAGGATCCAAGAGGATCTTTGCAGGCTAGAGCACTGAACTAATCTAAGAAGATGAAGTCCAGTAGAGATAAATATAAAATCTTAGTCTTCGATTTTTAATCAGTTTCATGACTTTATGATGGAGGAAGCATCATCAAAAAAGACTATATTTAAAATATCTCAGAGACAGGGCAGATTGAAAGGCAGGCCTGAAGATGGGAGGACCTGGGTTCAAATCTGGCCTCAGACCCTTCCCAGCTATTTGACTCTGGATTAGTCACATAACCCCCATGGCCTAGTTTTTAGCCTTAGAACCAATATGTGGTATTGGAAAGATTGGTAAATAAAAGACATTTAAAAATCTGGGAGTTTTAGTGGACTCCAAGCTCAATGTGGCTCAGCATTGTGATAATGATGGCCAAACTAGCCAGATGTGATAACTGAAAAAGCTAATTCCATCTTAGAATATAGTAAGGGAAACATCCTCCATGCATAAGAAAGTGATGCTGATGATGAGAAAGTCCACATATAAAGTTTCTATTCAGTGTTGGGCATCAGAGCTCAGCAAAGCCACTGAAAAGGTGAGAGTGACAGCACAGGGGATGGCGAGCTTGAGGTCATATCATGTAGGATGAGTTGGAGGAAGACAGAACACTTAGTCTGGAGAAGATCCAACACAGGGGAGAGCACAAGAGCCATATTCTGGCACTGAAAGGGCTATTGGGTAAAGGAGCTATTAGACTTGTTCCGTCTGCTCTCAGCGGACAAAATCAGGAACAAGGGGTAGACATTATAGAGAGGCAAATTTAGGTTTGATGTCAAGAAAACTTTCCAACAAAACCATCCAGTAGTGGGATGAACTGCCTCAAGACATAATGAGTTTCCCCTCCCTGAGGGTTTGGGAACAAAAGCCAAAAAATCACTTCTATTGGGGATTCCTTTGGATTATGGTTGGAGGACATGGCCCCTGAGGTCCTTTAAGATCCTAGACTTCTGAGACTCTGGAGAACCAGGGGAATGGTGCTCAGGGGGGTCCAGGAAAAGACTCCGAGGGGGCTTTATCCTGCTGCTTCCTACAATCGAACATTTTGTCCATGGGAGCAGTCTAGTCACCATATCTCAGGGTTGGTTCAGAGCAGTTTGTACAAGTTAGAAATGGGAGCAGCTAAGTGGCTAAGTAGATGGAGACCCAAGCCTACAGATGGGGGGTCCTGGGTTAAAATCTGCCCTCTAACACTTCCTAGCTGTGTGACCCTGGGCAAGTCACTTAACTCCAATTGCCTAACTCTTCCTGCTCTTCTGCCTTGGAACCAATACAAAGTACTCATTCCAAAATGGAAGGTAAGGGTTAAAAAAGAAAAGAAAAAGTTAGATATTTTCCTGATATCCTGATCCTGATGCTTGATATCCTGATAAGACTGGAGATAAAACAAAAATGCCCAGAGTGATACTACTAATTACCACAGTGCTAATAATGCTAGTTACAGAAGTAAGATGATATTATGGTCTACCCAGAGAAGCCAAGAGTGTTAACTAAAGATTAATCAAAACAACAACTTCAGTAAAGCTGTAGGATATAAAATAAATAAATATAAATCAACATTTCTTTTTTTTAGACCCTTTTCTTCTGCCTTGGAATAAATACTTTGTATTGGTTCCAAGGCAGAAGAGTGGTAAGAGCTAGGCAATGGGGATTAAGTGACTTGCCCAGGGTCACATAGCTGGGAAGTGTCTGAGGTCATATTTGAACCCAGGACCTTCCATCTCTAGGCCTGGCTCTCAATCCACTGAGCTACCCAGCTGCCCCCAAATCAACATTTCTATATAACCAACAGAACCCATCAAGAAGAACTAAAAAGAAAACTTTCATCTAAAATATCTACAGAAGATACAAGATATTTACAACTCTTATCTTTCAAGATTCAATGAGCATCTATATGAATCTAATTGTAAAACAATCTTTACAAAACTACAGACAGACCTAAAAAATTGGAATCATATCCATTGGTCATAAATAGGTCATGCCAATATATAAAAATAACAATTATTAACCAAATTAATTTGATTATTCAGAATT
Source organism: Monodelphis domestica (assembly GCF_027887165.1). Lineage (NCBI taxonomy): Eukaryota > Metazoa > Chordata > Mammalia > Didelphimorphia > Didelphidae > Monodelphis > Monodelphis domestica. Next base: position 527,657,702 of record NC_077228.1, read on the forward strand.
ATACCAATCAAACTAATGAAAGACTATTTCTAGAAACAGGAAAATACAAATAAAATTTGTAGGAACAAAAAGTCAAGAATGTCAAGGGTAATAATGAAAAAAGTAGAAAATAGGTTGTATCAGTACTTGATCTCTCAAACTGTACTACATACAAAGCAGCACTTATTCAAAATTATTAGAGAGACTGGGGGAAGGGAGAGGGGGGAGAGAGAGAAGAGAGGGACCCATCAAACTAACGTAGATAACAAAAAAGGAAAATAACCAATATTGGAGAGGCTCTAAGAACACAGGCACCAGTTAGTGCACCATCATTGGTGCTGTAAATTGATCCAGACATACAGAGGGCAATTTGAAACTTTGCCCAGCAAGTGCCCAAACCAAGGTGCATGTCCACTACTAGGCATACACACACACACACACACACACACACACACACACACACACACACACACACACAGAAATCAATGAAAGAGGAAAAGGATCTAAATGGAGAAAATATTTATAGCAGCTCTTTCCACAGTAGTCAAGAATTCAAAAGTAAAAGGAACTCTTCTAATTGGAGAATGGCTAAAAACAAATTCATATCTGAATGCAATTGGAATATGATTGTCCCATAAGAAATGACTAAATGGGCAATTTAAGAAGAAACTGGAAAGACCTCTATGAACTAATTCAGAATGAAATGAGGAGAACTAGAATAATGTATGAGTGACAACATTATAGAGCAAAAGCAAAGAGGAAGCAAGAACACTTAGCTTGGAGAAGATATAACTCAGGGGAGAGCATCAGTGCTGTATTCTGGGACTTCAAGACTTTAAAACTCTGATTAATGCAGTGATAAACCAGTAGTCCAAAAGAATGAAAATATGACAGGTCACTCATCTCTTGACAGAGAGACAGAGGTAATAACCATGAAATGGAGAAAGAGATTGACATTTTTGGACCTTGCTTATGTGGAAATTTGTGTTGATGCAGTATGTATTTAGATTTTGAGAGGCTTTTAAGGTTGCTCTGTGAGGGTCAGGGATTATAGAAAGAGGACCAGATTAGTTTTGGTTTTGTTTAAATAGACATCTATATTTTTTATTTAAATTTATTTATTTGGAATATTTTCCATAGTTCCAGGATTCATGTTCTCTCCCTCCCCTCTTCCCTCACCCCCTCCTGGAGAATATATATATATATATGTATATATATATATATATGTATGTATCATTGTTCAAAACCTATTTCCATGTTATTCATATTTGTAGCAGAGTGATCTTTTAACATCAAAACCCTAATCATATCCCCATCAAACCATGTGATTGATCGTATGTTTTTCTTCTTCATTTCTGCTCCCACAGTTCTTTCTCTGGATGTTGAGAACATTCTTTCTCCTATGTCCTCCTGGATTGTCCTGGGTCATTGCACTGCTGCTGGTAGAAAAATCAATTACATTCAATTGTGTCATAATGTGTCAGTCTCTGTGTAAAATGTTCTGGTTCTGTTCCTTTTGCTCGGCATCAGTTCCTGGAGGTCATTCCAGTTCACATGGAATCCCTATAGTTCATTATTCCTTTCAGCACATTACTATTCCATCCCTATCAAACACCACAATTTGTTCAGCCATTCCCCAATCAAAGGGCATCCCCTCATTTTCCAATTTTTTGCCACCACAAAGAGTGCGGCTATAAATATTCTTGTACAAGTCTTTTTCCTTATTATCTCTTTGGGGTACAAACCCAGCAGTGGCATGGCTGGATCAAAGGGCAAGCATTCTTTTAAAGCCCCTTGGGCATAATTCTAAATTGCCCTCCAAAATGGCTGGATCAATTCACAACTCCACCAACTATGTATTAACGTCCAGATTTTGCCACATCCCCTCCAACATTTATTATTTTCCTTTGCTGTGATATTGACCAATTGCTAGATGTGAGGTAGTACCTCAAAGTTGTTTTTATTTGCATTTCTCTAATCAGGAGGGATTTAGAACACTTTTTCACGTGCTTATTGATAGTTTTGATTTCTTCATGTGAAAACTGCCTATTCATATCCCTTGATTTGTTGATTGGAGAATGGCTTGATTTTTTTTTTAATTTGACTTAGTTCCTTATCTATTTGGGAAATTAAATCTTTGTCAGAAAGTTTTGTTATAAAATCTTGTTTCCCAATTTGTTGCTTTCCTTCTAATTTTGGTTGAATTGATTCTGTTTGTACAAAACCTTCTTAATTTGTTATAATCAAAATCATTCATTTTATATTTTGTAATATTCTCTATCTCTTGCTTGGTCTTAAATTCCTTCCTTTCCCACAGATCTGACAGGTATACCATTCTATGTCCACCCAATTTATTTATGATTTCACTCTTTATATTTAAGTCATTTACCCATTCTGAATTTATCTTGTGTAGGGTATGAGATGTTGATCTAAACATAATCTCTCCCACACTGTTTTCCAATCTTCCCTACAGTTTTTGTCAAATAGTGGGTTCTTGTCCCCAAATCTGGTGTCTTTGGGTTTATCTTACACTATCTTGCTGAGGTTATTTACCCCACATCTATTCCATTGATCTACCCTTCTGTGTCTTAACCAGTACCATATTGTTTTGATGATCATTGCTTTATAGTACATTTTAAGATCTGATACTGTTAAACCACCTTCCTTTACATTTTTTTATTAATTCCCTTGATATTATTGATCTCTTGTTCTTCCAGATGAACTTTGTTATAATTTTTTCTAATTCTATCAAAATGTTTCTTGGTAGTTATAAAGGCATGGCACTGAATGTGTAGATTAACTTACTTGGGATTGTAATTTTTATTATATTAGTTCATCCTACCCATGAGCGATTAATATTCTTCCAGATATTTAGATCTAGTTTTAATTGTGTGAAGTGTTTTGTAATTGTGTTCATAGAATTCCCATTTGTCTTAGCAGATAGATTCCTAAATATTTTATATTGTCTATGGTGATTTTAATTAGAGTTTCTCTAACTCTTGTTGCTGCATTTTGTTGGAGATATATAGAGATGCTGATGATTTATGTGAGTTTATCTTGTACCCTACAACTTTGCTAAAGTTGTAGATTATTTCCACTAGCCTTTTAGTTAATTTTCTGAGATTCTTTAAGTAGACCATCATATCATCTGCAAAGAGTGATAGTTTAGTCTTCTCATTGCCTACTTTAATCCCTTTAATTTCTTTTTCTTCTCTAATTGCTACTGCTAGTGTTTCTAGTACAATGTCAAATAATAGAGGTGATAATGGAAATCCTTGCTTCACTCCAGATCTTACTGGGAAGGCTTCTAACTTATCCCCATTGCAAATGATGTTTGCTGATGGTTTAAAATATATATTGTTTATTATTTTTAGGAAAGGCCCTTCTATTCCTAGACTTTCTAGTGTTTTCAATAGGAATGGGTGTTGTATTTTGTCAAAGGCTTTTTCTGTGTCTACTAAGAGAATCATGGGATTTTTGTTGGTTTGATTATTAATATGATCAATTGTGTGGATGGTTTTCCTAATGTTAAATCAGTCTTTCATTCCTGGTCTAAATCCCACCTGGTCATAATGAAGAATCCCTGTGATAACTTGCTGGAGTCTTTTTGCTAGTTTTTTATTTAAGATTTTTGCACTTCTTTTCACTAAGGTGTTTTTTTTTTCTTTTTGAAAAGAAGAAAAATGTTGCTTTAAAAAACATAAGTAAATCGTTTTATATATAAGGAAACTGTTCCTCTCCTCACTTCTTTCCAGTATGAAGCAGATAGTTTTCAAAGGAGAAAATATAAATCTCTAGAACCATCAGAAAGAATGCTACAAATCGCTAAAAATAAAAGTATTGCAAATAAGCATTAAGCATCGCCTCATACCCATCAGATTGACAAAGATGACAAAACTCAAAAATGGTCAATGCTGGAGATTAGCTAAGGAAGTCAATCTCACTAGTCTTCTTGTTGTTGATGTGGATCAGTTTCAGTGTTCTGAAACACAATTGGGCACTCTACTGGAAAAGCCAAGAAACTATACCTATACTTTGACACAATAATATTGCTGTTTGATAGGTCCCCCAGGGAGACGGGGGGAAAAGGAGAATCCTACATACAAAAAATATTTGTAACATCAAGAATGTGTGTGTGTGTTATAGAGAACTGGATATAAATTTGTTTTATTTTTAATGGGTTAAAATAGCTTTTAAAACATGTTGCAAGAATGTAGTGAAATACATTAGTGCCAAAAGAAACAAAGATGAAAAATGTATGGCAACATCATAGTCATTTATTAACTGATACAAAGTTAATAGAGAATGATTTGTGCAATGCCCTCAATAATGTAAAGAGAAGCATAGAAAAGCAATAGAACTCTGGACAACAAAGACAGGGACTAATTGGGACCTGGTTGAGTCATTGGGAAAAATGGCTTTTCTCAGCATAGAGGTGGCTGATGATAAATACATAATGAGACATGATTAGTCTAACATGGCTGTGTTGGTTCATTTTGCTTAGTTGTATCGCTTTGTTGCTAGGGTGGGACCTGATGGAGGGGAAAGTCATTGGGAAATTGAGCAATGTAAAAAATAGAGAATACCATTAAAAAGAGCCAGCAATAACAAGAAAAGAATACCTAATCAACATCAGCCTCTTTGGGAAGTCATTGAGAAAGGGGCTAAGAGAAAGAAAGAAGGTAGGGTAATATGAGAAAAGGAAAATTAAAATTTTAGGAGGGACTGAATTGAAGGAGTAAAAGATAGAGATGGAGGGAAATGCATAGTAATCATGACTGTGAATGTGAGTGGAATGAACTCACCCATAAATCCAAAGCAAATAATAGAAAAGATTAGGAGCCAAAATCCAATAATAAGTTGTTTACAAGAAATATGCTGGCATACAGAAAGAAACACAGTTAAAATAAAGAGCTGGAACTGAATCTATTATGCTTCAGCTGAAATAAAAAAGGCAGAGGTAGTAATCATGATCTCAGACAAAGCAAAAGCAAAAATAGACTTAATTAAAGAGATAATCAGGAAAACTATATTTTGCTTTTTTAAAAAAAAAAGTAGCAGCTTTGTGGTGGCCAAAAACTGGAAAACGAGGGGATGCCCATCAATTGGGGAATGGCTGAGCAAATTGTGGTATATGTTGGTGATGGAATATTATTGTGCTAAAAGGAATAATAAAGTGGAGGAGTTCCATGGAGACTGGAACAACCTCCAGGAAGTGATGCAGAGCGAGAGGAGCAGAACCAGGAAAACATTGTACAGAGATGGATACACTGTGGTATAATTGAACATAATGGACTTCTCCATTAGTGGCAATGCAGTGATCCTGAACAACCTGGAAGAATCTATGAGAAAAAAACACTATCCATAAGCAGAGGACAAACTGTGGGAGTGGAAACACCGAGGAAAAGCAACTGCCTGACTAAAGCGGTTGAGGGGACATGGCAGAGGAGAGACTCTAAACAAACACTCTAATGCAAATATTAACATGGCAATGGGTTCGAATCAAGAACACACGTGATACCCAGTGGAATCACGCGTCGGCTACGGGGGGTGGGGGGGAGGAAAAGAAAATGATCTTTGTCTTTAATGAATAATGCTTGGAAATGATCAAATAAAATACTATAAAATTAAAAAATAATAATAATAATAAAAATTTAAAAAAAATAAAAAATAAATAAAAAAGTAGCAGACAATGGAGCAATATCAGCACTATACTTACACCCACCAAGCAGCATAGCATCCAATTTTTTAAAAAATTTCTTCCAATTAAGTATAAGAACAATTAAAACATTTTTTGAATTTTGAGTTCCAAATTCTCTCCCTCGTTCTCTCCCTCCCTGCCCCACATTGAGAAGACCAGCAATCTCTTATAGGTTTTACATGTGCTGCCATGTAACATATTTCCATTAATCGCATTGTGAAAGATAACACAGACCAAAAAACCAACAAGAAAAAAAAGTTTTAAAAAGTATGCTTTGATCTGCATTTAGACTCCATCAATATTTTCTCTCAAGGTGGATAGCATTATTACAAGTCCTTCAAAATTGTCTTACATCATTGTATTGCTGAGAATGGCCATCATTCATCACAGATCTTCATATAGTATTGCTGTTACTGTGTACAGTGTTCTAGTTCTGATATTTCATTTTGCATCACTTTCCAGGTTATTCTGAAAGAATTTGCTTATTTTTTTGCTTATTGCTTATTATTTCTTATAGCACAATAGTATTCCATCATAATTATACAGCACAACTTGTTCACCCACTCCCCAATTGATGGGCAGCTCCCTCTATTTCCACCACAAAATAAACTGCTATGAATACTTTTATACATATAAAGGCTTTTTTTATCTCTTTGAATGACAAACCTGGTAGTAATATTGCTACCAGGTTAAAGAATATGCATACTTTTAGAGTCCTTTGGGCATAGCTCCAAATGGTTTTCCAAAATGTTTGAATCAGTTCATAACTCAACCAACAATGCATTAATGTCTCAATTTTTCCTACAGCATCCTCCAGCATTTGTTGTTTTCTTTCCTGCCATATTAACCTACTTGATATGTATGAACCTCTGATTTCTTCAAATTTGCATTTCTCTAATTTAGAGAAATTTCCCCTATGACTACAGATAGCTTGGGTTTTTTCATCTGAAAATTGACTGTTCATATCCTTGGACCATTTATCAACTGAGAAATGATGAGTTCTTATTTTAACACTGCTCTATATATTTGAGGAATGGAGCTTTTAATAGTGAAACTTGCTGTAAAAATTATTTTCTGTTTCCTGCTTCTAATCTTGGCTGCATTGGTTTTGTTTGTGTAAACAATTTTTTTTTAATTTAATGTAATCAAAGTTTTCTATTTTATATCCTGTCTATCTCTTCTCTATCTCTTTTCTGGTCATAAATTCTTCCCTCATCCATAGATTGACTGGCAAGCTATTCTTGCTCCCCTAACTTGATTATAGTATTGCCCTTTATGTCTAAATCATGCACCCATTTTGTTCATATCTTGGTATATATAGTATGAGATGTTAATCTCTGTCTAGTTCCTGACAAACTGCTTTCTAGTTTTCTCAACAGTTTTTGACTTGTTTTTCATTTTTTCTCCCTCTTTCTTATTTCACCCTTCACAAAAGTATTTTGTTTCTGACCATCACCTCCCCCAATCTTCACTCTCATTTATTTTTCACATGCCTTATCCCCCTCCCCTCCTACTTCCCTGTAGGTCAAGTTAGATTTTTATACCCAACTGAGTATGTATGTTATTCCCTCTTTGTGCCAATTCTAATGAAAATAAGATTCAGATATTGCCCACCCACCCCCATCTTTCCCTTCTCTTTAAAACTCCTTTCATATCTCTATTATGTGAGATAATTTATTCCATTCTAACTCTTACTCCCCCCTCATCCCAGTCCATCCCTCTTTCTCACCCCTTAATTTCATTTTTTATTGTCCCATCACAATCAGCTCACACTCATGCTCTCTCTCTTGCTCTCTCTCTCTTTCATATATATATTTTAATTGCCCTAATAATGATAAAGTTCATCCTTCTATGTAGGAATGTAAATAGTTTAACCTTATTGAATCTCTTATGATTTCTCTTTCCTGTTTACCTTTTTATACTCTTCTTGAGGCTTGTAATTGAAAGTCAAATTTTCTATTCAGCTATGGTCTCTTCATCAGGAATGCTTGAAAGTTCTCAATTCGATTAAATATCCATTTTTCCCCATAAAGGATTATACACCAATTTTCTGAGGAGGTGATTCTTGCTTTTAATCTTGCTGTAATCCCAACTCCTTTGCCCTCCAGAATATCATATTTTAGGCCCTCCCGTCCTCTAATATAGGAGTTGCTAAATTTTGTTACCTTGTCTGTGGCTTCCTAATATTTGAATTTTTATGGCTGCTTGCAATATTTTCTCTTTGATCTGGGAGCTATGGAATTTCCTAGGAGTTTACATTTGGGTATCTTTTTCATGAGGTGATATATGAACTCTTTTGATTTCTATTTTACCCTCTGGTTCTAAGATATCAGGACAATTTTCCTTGCTAATTCCCTTGAAATAAGATGTTTAGGCTTTTTTTTTTCTTATCATGGCCTTTAAAGTAGTCCAATAATTCTTAAATTCTCCTCAATCTATTTTCTAGGTCAATTGTTTCTCTAATGAGATAGCTCACATTTTAATTTTTTTTATTCCTTTGACCTTTTTGTTGTTTCTTAATATCTTGTGGAGTCATTAATTCCACGTGTCCAATTCTAATTTTAAGGAATTATTTTCTTCAGTAAAAATTTATACCTCTTTATCATTTAGCCTGTTCTGCTGTTTTCAAGAGTTCTTTTCTTCAGTGGATTTTTGTACCTCTTTTACTGTTTTACTATTGTTTTGTATTTTTACTATTCTGTTTAAGATATTTTCTTTGCACTTTTTTTTGTTCCTCTTTTACAAAGCTGTGGACTTTTCTTGCTTCACTCTCATTTCTTTTCCCAATTTTTCCTCTACCTCTCTTATTTTATTTTTTTAATAATTTTTGAGCACCTCTAAGAATTCTTTAGGGCTTGAGACCAATTCACATTTTTCTTTGAGGCTTTGGATTGTGAGTGAAAAATCCCCTACCCCCGTAAGTGAGGATTAGATTTTAATGTTAGCAGTAGTCTTGAGATAATCATAATTGTAATTCTAAGAGAGTTAGCATAAGTCATGATTTTAGAAGACTTTTTGTGATTATTTTAGTATAAGTATTAAGGTTCTGAATTAAGTAAATAACTGTTTTTGCATAGTATCAGTCCCATCCTTCAAAGTTTTTATATTATGCACCCTCAGCAATAATTATGGCCTTGAACTTGTGATCTATTATATGTCACTAAGCCTGACCCAGGGTTCAAAACCTGGTACCACCCAACACCACCCACTCTTATCTTCGCATCACTAGTCCATGTTCCACCCCTCCTTCTATCAAGTGACCCTTAAGTCATTGTCACATGACTTCTTGTACCAATAAGAAGCATTTCCTGGTTGCCCTAACCAATGAACATTGCTTCCATGTACCTCTGTTTTTAGATGGGTATAACTATTATATTGGACTATTTTTAGACTGGTATAAAATTATCTAATTCCTTGGGGTATATAAGAAGGTCTCTCATAGTGTTGAGGGTCTTTTGGTCTTAACAAGCAGTCTAGCTTTATTGGGAGACCAGCTCTTTGCAAATAAACCTATTTCTTTATGTCTGAGAGACTCAGGTTCTCTTAATTACATTCCTGTGGTTTGAAATTATGCAACAGGAAAAAGCTATTTTGTCATTGTTATCTTCTTCTGAGTTTATGTTTTCATCTTCCCTGTTATCATAGTAACTTTATATAGTTAGGTTGCTTTTTTATTGGTTTCTCATTTTTTTTTGGCCTATTTCTTGACTTTTTAACTTTACAATAAAGTTGGGCTTTGTTGCTAGAGTGGGTGGGATAGTAAAGTAGAAAATAAAAATTCCTTCTATTTCACAAACATAGCTTTGAGAGTTAAAACAAGAACAAAAACAGAAAGAAAAGTAGAGGCCAACTCCCTAATGAATATTGATGTAAAAATTTTAAATAAAATACTAGCAAGAGGATTCCATCAATATGCCATAAAGATCAAACAGATTATGTATGCCAAAATTCAGGGTAAGTCAAAATAAGGAAAACTATAAGCATAACTGAATATATCAATAAAAAACCAATCATTTTACATTGTATTAATTTAATTATAATTATTTTATTGTATTAATTATATTTTAGTTTTAATTTTAAATTTGTTTATTTATTTATAATTTATTTTATATTGTTTATTTTTATATTTATTTATTATATATTTATATATAACTTAAATTAATTATATTTATTTAAATTAAATTTTATAATCGATATGTTAATTAATAATTAATGTATTAATTATATTTTGTATAAATAAATTTAAAATAATTACATTAATGTTAATATAAATTTTATCAATGGATGCAGAAAATTCTTTTGACATACAGAATTCATTTCTATTATTTTAAGCACTAGGAAAATAAATATAAATAAACAGAACTTTTCTTTAAATGAAAAATAGTATCTAAGACCAAATGCAAAAATTTTCTTTAATAAGGATAGACTAAAAGTCTTTGAAATGAAATCAGCAGTGAGACAATCTGTCCATTATCACCATTATTGTTCCATATTTTATTTGAGTTGATAGCTATAAAAATAAGATAAAAAGAAATAATAAATTTAAATAAATTTAAAAAGAAAAATAAAAAAGAATAAGCACCAAGGTAGCAAAACTATCACTTCTTGCAGAAGATATGATGGTATATGTAGAATACCCTAGAGAATCAACCAAAAAACTAATTAAACAGTTAGGAACTTTAGAAAGTTGTAGGATATAACCTCATAAAAGCCATCACTATTTCTATATATTTCTTACAAAACTCAACAGGAAGAGATAGAGAAATTCCATTACAATTACTGAAGACAGTATAAAATACTTGTGAATGTATCTACTGGAACATACTCAGGAACTATATGAATATAATTTAAAATACTTTTCATACAAATAAAGACAAATCTAAACAATTGAAGAAATATTCATCTTTGAAGGATAGGGCATTAGAAATTGAAGAGATGCTCATCATTTGGGGAATGGATGAACAAGTTGTGGCATATGATCATAATGAAATACTATTGTGCTATAAGAAGTGATGAGGGGGATGATTTCACAAAAAAAAAAAACTGGGAAAACTCATACGAATTGATGCAAAATGAATTTAACAGAACCAGCAGAATATCATACACAGTAATAGCAATGTTGTAAAGATGATCATAAAATGAAAGATCTAGCTACTATGTTTAAGCCAGTGATCCAAGACAATTCCAAAGCATTCATGATGTAAAATTTTTTCCACTTCCAGGGAACTGATGAAATCTGAATGCAGAATTAAATATATTATTTTTTACTCTTTATTTTTTTGTTGTTTTGGTGGAGGGGTATTGCAATATGGCCAACATTGAATAAATTTTTCATGGCTTCACATTATAATGGATATAATATTATTTGTCTTCTCAATGGGTAGAGGAGGAGTTGGAGAGAGAGAGAACTTAGAACTCAAAAAAAATTTTAATGATTTAATCTTGTTTTAACTAACCTATTTCTGGAATTGCTAGCTAGCTAGTTGGAAGAAGATGGCTTGACTAGATGTTTTCTTTAATCTCCTATTTCCTGAGAAAGGAGGGAAAGAAGAAATCCTTCCTATAAAAAGTCAACAGAAGGGCAGCTAGGTGGCCCAGTGGATTAGCGATCCAGGACTAGAGAGAGAGATGGGAGGTCCTGGGTTCAAATTTAGACTCATCTTCCTTGCTGTGTGATCCTGGGCAAGTCACTTAAATCCAGTTGCCCAGCCCTTACTGCTCTTCTGCCTTGGAAATGATACTTAGTTTTAATTCTAAGACATAAGGTAAGGTTTTTTTTAATGGTCAATAGAGCTCTGAAATGCTGAGTTTGAGTCTTGAGACATGAGAGCTAGTATAGTTGGATTCACGTAATCCAGATTTAAATTTTTCTTTGCTATAACCTCTCTGTGTAACATTGGGCAAACCTATAACCTCTCTGGCTTTTAGTTTCTTCATCTATAAAATAAGGACACTGGACTAGTCTCTCCCAGCTCTAAATCTGTGAGGCTGTAGCATTGGCTCTGATCCTCCTGTTAGAAATTTAGTGTTCCTTTTTCCCTTGATCTCGGAACTAATGCAAATGCCATTTTAGGAGTGACAAGATGAAACAGGCCTCTTAATGACAATAAGGGGCAGCAGGATTAGATATTCAGGAGGCCATCCATCTTCATCTGGTCAATAGCAAATTGGAGAAGTTCCCTGGCTCCCACAAAATTGGCACCATTAGTCTCCCTCCCCCAACCCCAACGAACCTCATTTTTGATACTTACAGGCAACTCTAGAAATTCAATATGGCAGGGCTGGGAAAATTGAGCATCTTGCCTGACTGCTTAGGGCTCTGACTCTCAGATGGTTCTCTCCCTTTATCTCATCCTTTGTCTTCTCTGGCCTTTTCTCTTTCTCCTTCAGGTTCACAAAAAGTGTCACTTCAAGATGTCGGTAATATGTGATGGTGACCAATTAAAAGACCATCTTCTCCTGCCAACTTCCATCATTCCCATGGTCCTGGTGAGCATTTCACTATTCTTTAATTCATTCATTTAAAAAATTTCTTAAGTATGTACTATGTGCCAGAAATTATGCTATGTTGGAAATACAAAGACCAAAATGAATTCATTCTGGCCATCGAGGAGATAATGGGGAGAAAGGGAATAATATGAATCTATATAAGGAATAGAAAATATACATTCATTTGCCTATATTATACAAAATAATTTTGTTTTAGAGTTCTGTACTTTGGAGGAATCCAGATAGGAAAAAGATAAGACTGGGCACTTGAATTATAATCCCTTGAAGAAAATTATGGATGCTTCCGAGGGACCTGTTGAAGATGAGCTTATGCCCAATAATTGTATTCAGTAACAAAGAGCAGTCATTTCATCCACTTGGCCAATACTGACAATTAACATGAAAGAACAAGAGTAGTTTAAATTAATGAAAGGATCATTTCCTCGTGGTGGATAAAGCACTGAATATCTAGCTTCAACTCCAGGCTTAAAAACTTACTAGCTCTGTAATCTAAGGAAATTTCTCTGATCTCATTTTTCTAATTCTTAGTCTGCTAATATAAAAAATGAAGTCAATGCTAACACCTAATAGCATTGTGAGGATCATATTATGCATGTGCTCTACAAGACAGAGCCCTGCAAACCTCACAGCACCATAAAAATGCTAGTTATTGCTATTCAAACATTACATCAATGAAAGTTATTATTCATCCCATTTTCATCTTCTGTTCAATAGAATTCAGGTACAAATGGTCTGGAGATGTCATTCTCTTACTACTGATATTTTTTAACCTTTACTTTCTGTCTTAGTAACAACTCTAAGGCATAAGGGCATGGTCTAGGCAGACAGGCTTAAGTGACTTACCCAGAGTCCCACAGCTAGAATGTTTCTGAGCTCAGATTTGAACCCAGGTCCTCCTGACTCCAGGCCTGGTGCTCTATCTACTGTGCCACCTAGCTGCCCTTCTTGCTACTGATTTTTCATGTTTAGTGTTTAAAGGAATGTTATATAAGCAATTGAAATCATTGAGTAGAAAAGTTGAATAGAATCTTGTCTTCTTCAGATTCACCAAAAGGCATCCTGAGAATCATTCCAGTAGGAGGTTAGGTAAAAAGGATGATGATAGGTTACTTTAAACTGTTTACACAGGGCTTTGATTTCTACCTCTAGGTCTCTATATTTTAAGAGTTTTTCATTCAATGTGACTTGGAAATTGAGTATCTGGTGTGACATCATATATTAATATTATTTTTAGCTTTTTATGGGTCAGTATTATGTCTCATCAATTATGTACAAAGCTTTTGTCTTTGTTGGTGCTCCAAGTGCAATAATATTTATTTGTTGAATTCATAAAGATATCATTGTTTACTGCCTGTTAATTTAGGCAATATGGATAATAGGTTTCTGTTGTTTAATTTTATATATTTCATCATGACATCTTAGCTATTCCATAGTTGCTAAGTTTTGGCAACCTACTATACTATATTGCAGAATTTCTTCTGTATTACTAGCAATGTAATAGTAATGGAAGAAAGAAGGTGGGAAGGAAGGAAGGAAGGAAGGAAGGAAGGAAGGAAGGAAGGAAGGAAGGAAGGAAGGAAGGAAGGAAGGAAGGAAGGAAGGAAGGAAGGAAGGAAGGAAGGAGAAAGAAAGAAAGAAAGAAAGAAAGAAAGAAAGAAAGAAAGAAAGAAAGAAAGAAAGAAAGAAAGAAAGAAAGAAAGAAAGAAAGAAAGAAAGAAAGAAAGAAAGAAAGAAAGAAGAGAAGAAAGAAAGAAAGAGAAAGAAAGAAAGAAAGAAAGAAAGAAAGAAAGAAAGAAAGAAAGAAAGAAAGAAAGAAAGAAAGAAAGAAAGAAAGAAAGAAGAAAGAAAGAAAGAGAAAGAAAGAAAGAAAGAGAAAGAAAGAAAGAAAGAGAAAGAAAGAAGAGAAAGAAAGAAAGAAAGAAAGAAAGAAAGAAAGAAAGAAAAAAGAAAGAAGAAAGAAGAAGAGAAAGAAAGAAAGAAAGAAAGAAAGAAAGACAAGAAAGAAAGAAAGACAAAGAAAGAAAGAAAGAAAGAAAGAAAGAAAGAAAGAAGAAAGAAAGAAAGAAAGAAAGAAAGAAAGAAAAGAGAGAGAGAGAGAAAGAGGAAGGAGGGAGGAAGGAAGGAAGGAGAAGGAAAGGAAGGAAGGAAGAAGGAAGGAAGAAGGAAGGAAGGAGGAAGGAAGGAAGGAAAGGAAGGAAGGAAGGAAGAGGAAGAGAGAAGAGAGAAAGAAAGAAAGGAAAGAAGAAAGAAAGAAGAAAGAAGAAAGAACGAAGAAAGAAAGAAAGAAAGAAGAAAGAGAGAGAGAGAGAAAGAGAGAGAGAGAGAAAGAGAAAGAAAGAGAAGAAAGAAAGAAAGAAAGAAAGAAAGAAAGAAAGAAAGAAAGAAAGAAAGAAAGAAAGAAAGAAAGAAAGAAAGAAGAAAGAAAGAAAGAAAGAAAAGAAAGAAAGAAAGAAAGAAAGAAAGAAAGAAAGAAGAAAGAGAGAGAGAGAGAAAGAAAGAGAGAGAGAAAGAAAGAAAGAAAGAGAGAGAGAAAGAAAGAAAGAAAGAAAGAAAGAAAGAAAAGAAAGAAAGAAAGAAAGAAAGAAAAGAAAGAAAGAAAGAAAGAAAGAAAGAAAGAAAGGAAAGAAGAGAAGAGGAGAGAAAGAGGAGAAAGAGAGAAAGAAGAGAGAAAGAAAGAAAGAAAGAAAGAAAGAAAGAAAGAAAGAAAGAAAGAAAGAAAGAAAGAAAGAAGGAAAGAAAGAAAGAAAGAAAGAAAGAAAGAAAGAAAGAAAGAAGAAAGAGAGAAAGAGAGAAAGAAAGAAGAGAGAGAGAAAGAGAGAGAGAAAGAGAGAAGAGAGAGAGAAGAGAGAGAGAAAGAGAGAAAGAAAGAGAGAAAGAAGAATAGAGAAAGAAAGAGAGAAAGAAAGAAAGAAAGAAAGAAAGAAAGAAAGAGAGAGAGAGAGAGAAAAAGAGGGAGGGAGGGAGGGAAGGAAGGAAGGAAGGAAGGAAGGAAGGAAGGAAGGAAGGAGAAAGAAAGAAGAAAGAAAGAAAGAAAGAAAGAAAGAAAGAAAGAAAGAAAGAAAGAAAGAAAAGAAAGAAAGAAAGAAAGAAAGAAAGAAAGAAAGAAAGAAAGAAAGAAAGAAAGAAACGAAAGAAAGAAAGAAGAAAGAGAGAGAGAGAAAGAAAGAGAGAGAGAGAGAAAGAGAAGAAAGAAAGAAAGAAGAAAGAAAGAAAGAAAGAAAGAAAGAAAGAAAGAAAGAAAGAAAGAAAGAAAGAAAGAAAGAAGAAAGAAAGAGAGAGAGAGAGAAAGAAAGAGAGAGAGAAAGAAAGAAAGAGAGAGAGAGAAGAAAGAAAGAAAGAAAAGAAGAAAAGAAAGAAAGAGAAGAAAGAAAGAAAGAAAGAAAGAAAGAAAGGAAGAAAGAAAGAAAGAAAGAAAGAAAGAAAGAAAGAAAGAAGAAGAAAGAAAGAAAGAAAGAAAGAAAGAAAGAAGAGAGAGAGAAAAAGAGGGAGGGAGGGAGGGAAGGAAGGAAGGAAGGAAGGAAGGAAGGAAGGAAGGAAGGAAGGAAGGAAGGAAGGAAGGAAGGAAGGAAGGAAGGAAGGAAGGAAGGAAGGAAGGAAGGAAGGAAGGAAGGAAGGAAGGAAGGAGAGGAAAAGGGAGGTGAAGAAATAATTTAAGGAAGGAAAAGGAAGACAAATAATCAAATGAAAGAAAAGGCATTTATAAAGTATTTGTTATATTCCAGGCACTGTGCTACTTTGCAGGGATACAAATGCAAAAATGCAATATTCTCTGTCCTACAGGAACTCGCATTCTAATGTGGAAGGCAAGGCATTTAGTAAAGTAGTAGCCAAAGCAGAATGGCTTGATCTGAGAAGTCACAAGCATGGTGGATGAAGTTTAAGGGTAGTCAATTAGTAAACATCTTTTAGATGCTATAGTACCATTGATTCAATTACTGGTTTGGGGTAAGGAGAAGGAAAAGTGTAATGGAGGGTAATATATGAATGAATGAATTCATAATATCAAGAATACGAATAGAATGGAGTACATTCAGGGGTCAGAGGCTACATAGATGTAGAGGATTCTTATCAATCAAGATAACCCAGCCAGGTCAAGGTTTCCATTAGCTAAGGGCATGTGGGAAGATGGCTGCTACAGAGCATGGCCGGGGGTCTGGTGCTCTCTAGAGAGAGGAGGGTCTTACCAATCAGGACAGTGCTGGATTTCTGCTCAAGTCCCAAGCTTGCATCAAAAGTCCTTTCTAAATTTTTTTTTTCTGGTAAAGGTTTTGTGTGTACATGATTCAATCTCTCAAGTATTTTTTGTGGCATAATGGATAGAGGGTTGGATTCGGAGACAAGAAGACCTAAGTTCATTTTCTACTTCTGATACATAGTTAAGTCACTTCTATCTCTCAATGCTTCAGTTTCCTCATCTATAAAATGGAGACAACAATAGCACTTACAGCAAAGAGCTGCTTTAACATTCAAATGATAATGTATTTATAAATATTAGCTATTGTTGTCTATAAGTATGTCTATCACTCTCTTTCCTAATACCCATAGCCAATAACTTCAAGCTGAGATGAGGACAGGCAGTGGAAAATGCTTGAAAAATGTTCATCCTCCCTCCTTCATAAACCACTTTAGGCCTTCTTTCTTAAAATTAATACAGAGTATCAGTTCCAAGGCAGAAGAGTGGTAAGGCTAAGCAATTGGGGTAAGTGACTTAAACAAAGTCTCACAGCGATAAAATGTGTGAGGTTACATTTGAACCCAGCACCTCTCAACTCCAAGCCTGGCTCTCTATTCACTAGCCACCTAGCTGCCCCTGTTTATGTTCTAAATAATGATTGAGTTTTGTTGTTTCTTCCCCCTCTCTTCCCAAAGGAGAGAACAATACATAAAAAGGAAGTGATAGAACCTGAAGAAGAAGAAGAAGAAGAAGAAATTATATTAGTCGAACCAGAGGAAGAAATTGAAATAGAGGTATAGTGATTTCTCTAAAATCTGCTATTCTTCATTCATTTTCCTTTTAATTTCTGTAAGAACTGCCCAGGGAGTCACATGGAAAAGTCAATTGGTAGAACCCCTTTCCCTAGCCTGGTCCCATTATGATGTAGACAGTTGCATGCATGGTGGGTAGATTGCCCAAGCCCTTTGTATCTTCCCACGAGTGACCTTTTTTGGTCCTTTCATTGACAGCTTAGCAGGAATACTTAGAAGATGTCATGTTTGAATCTCAACTCAGACTCCAAATGGAAAAGGCCATGCACATCAACAGTGTGACCCATCAGCCCAAAGATTTATTCAGTCTCAGGTTGCATTAAGAGATGTATAGTATTCAGAGTGAATGAGAACATAGCCCAACTCATTAGACCACATCTGGAGTGTTGCCCAGAAAAGGGTGACGCCAAGGGACCATGCCACAGAAGGATTATTTGAACAAAATAGTGAATAATTACTTTGAAAAAGGGAAGGCAGAAGGTAGAAGTAATAGCTGTCTTCAAGAATAAGGGGTTCAGTCATGTGGAAGAGTAATTAGTCGTATTATCTCAGCCCCAGAAGGTAAAATTGGGAGCAAGGGAGTCCACGTTGCAGAGTTTTTCTCGATTTAAGGGAAAACTTCCTAAATATTTGAGCTGTCCCAAAATTGAATGGGAAAAAAATGATTAAAGGGAACAAAAGAATCACCAGATCTGAAACTATACTACAAAGCAATAATTAGCCAAACATTTAGTATTTGGTTTTTTTAAATAGAAAAAGATAAGTAGGATAGATTGAAGAAGCAAAACCCAGAAGGAAGAAAAGAATAATCCAGTGCTTGAAATACAAGAACACAACCTCTCGGGAGGAAATCTCCCTATTTGATACTGGGGAAATGTGATAAAAATGAGGTTTAAGCAAACAACTTACATCATATACTGCAATAAGCTCCAAATGGATGTGGCCTAAATATAAAAGGTCTTGCTATTTAAAAACCCAAAAAGGAAGGACTTGCATTTATTTCACAGGTAGGACCTGTAGGGAAAGTTCTCAACTCAAGAAGGTGATGGAGTTCACCAAAAAAGACAAAAGAGATGATTCCAAGTATATAAAATGGTCAAGTTCTTGCATGAATAAAATCAGTGAGAATTGCATAATCAGATAAAGGGTTGACTATAGGGAAAATTTGCATCAAATATCTTTAATAAAAACCCAATATTCAACATACTGCAAGCACTGACACAAATGTAGAGCCAGCCCCACTAGATTCGTGCTCAAAGGACAGGAGGAATTTGCAAAAGAATTATAGACTAACACCCACCATGTGAAAAGATGTTCTCAATAATGAGGGGGGAAATGCACATTAAAACCTCTGCAGGGGGTTTACTTTGCATTCACTAACAGTCACAAAGATGATAAAATATAGAATTAGTGTTGGAAGGATCATACGAAGATCAATTTGTTGGTATATCTGGGGATTAGACCAAATATTCTAGAAAACAATTCCAAATTATAGAGCCAAAGTCAATGATACTCTTACTGGACATCAATCTCAAAAAGGCAGGGAAAAAATGTCAAAATATTTAAAGGACCTTTTTGGTATTGAAAATAAACTTAGAAAAAATAAATATAGAAATAAAGTTGCTATCAATCAAGAGAGTGAATGAACAAATGAAGGAAACAGTCATTGAGCACTACATGCAAAACACTCTACTGAGACAGAAAAGGAACAGTTCTTACTCTCAAGGAGCTCATGCTCTAATGGGGAAAGGTGTCATATAGGGAAGGAGCAGCTGCAATTGAAGGATTCATATAGGGAAGGAGCAGCTGCAATTGAAGGATTCCAGAACCAATAAATGAAGTGCTATTGCACCATGAGAAATGAAGAATTCAGAGAAACATCAAGTTGTATCAGATGATGGGAAATGAAATAAGAACAATTTACCAAATGAATATAACACTGTGAGTGGAAACAATGATAAAAGATAGCCAAACAAATTAATTACAGTAGCAAATTTTGGTCACAGAGAACAGATGGTGGAAAACTTGTCATAGAGAAGTAGGAAACTATTGGTGTTGTGATGAGTAAAAATTCCAAGAGGCAATATTTCATGTTAAAATTAATTTTAACTGTCATTAAAATTAAATTTATTCATTTGATTAAATTTAATAGTCAATGATTCAACAATAAGAGACAAATCATCCAGAATTTAAAATCATTTAAATACAGTTCTGAAAGGTCAAGATTCAGCCCTCCCCTGGTCAGAAAAATGGCATTTCGAATGGTGGCTACCTATGGAGGAGATGGGATGTTTCTTCCAAGACTGTCCCTGGTCCCCTCATGGTGCCAGGGGAGTCACTCACCTGATTGTAAGATTTTAATATCCCTGGTGATGTAGATGGAAAGATCAAGTTAGACCTAGTTAAATTTTGCCTCCATGGTTCATTGTAATGGAGGAAACCAAGGACACAAGTGTACTGCCCCTGGATATATTTGACTAAAGCTAGTTCTGTTTCCAGCAAAGACTGGAACTCACATCCTCAGTCTTAATTATCCCAATTTTAGAAATGCTCTGGGACAAGGATATAAGGACATTCCTAAGACTATTAAGACAAAGGAATAGGGGAAAAGCTTGCACACAAAAGGCAATATTAAAGATTAATATTGAAAGAAATGATACAGTATTAAAAATAATTTTTATCACTTTAGAGGGTGGCAAATGCACTCAGATGTGATCATTTTGTTGGTGCGTTTTGCTTACCTATTTCTCTTAGTTACAAGGAAGATGGATAAATAGATATACATATACACATAAATAAATACAGATAGATATAGAGAAAAGGAGAGAGAAGATTTATGTGCCAAGCACTGTGCTAAGTGCTAAGATAGAAATATAATGTCCCTGTCCTTAAGGAACTTATATTCTAATGGAAGAAGACAGTGCATAGAGCTTTAAGTGAGACTGGTATATGGGGTGGCACATGGGGTGGCATGACATCAAGGCCCAGGATGTGGCAAGATAAGACAGCTCCTCACCTATCAGACCTGGGAGGAGGACAAAGGAGTGGAGTCCAAGCTTCTGGTGGGAAGTATGCAGCCCACGTAGGAAAGCCATGGAAGACCCTGAGGTAGCCAAGAAGTGAGAGTGGATAATATTTCAGGAAATTATTGTGGTGTAAAAAGAAAAGGCTTAAGTAAGATGGAAAAATAGAAAAAGACAAATAGAGAGATATGGAGAAATGACATTAAATTGCCAGGCTCCTTTATCTGAAAACTCCTCATATTGGCAGCCTAACACTCTCATGGACAAAATAAAATCAAGCATGACCGATGTTCGATGTTTATCTTTTATTAAACTTGAAAACACTTAGATTATAGAGGAGCAAGAGAAAGAAGCCCCACCACCCAAGATGACTGCTGCAATGATTACTGCTGCTTTATTAAAGTCGAGAACCAATACTTCAAAGAGTTCAACAAAATTGAAGGTACAGTAGTTTTCCCTGAAGCTTCCACTTTTAATTTTTTACGCATCTTCTCTCTTTTCTATTTCTAAAATAAATATTGTTGTCTTTTATTTTTACACCATCTACATTTCTTTTATCAAATAAACTTACTGGTTTTTACATGAATTCGTAGTTTGTCCCTCACATTTCCTTTCCTCTCCAGTTTATGTAATTTTTTTCCATTTCTTACCATTCATCACTTTTTCCATTTTTTCCATTTCTTTATTTTATCATCTTATATTTCCCCATCATTTCCAGCAATGTTTAAAGCTGTATTTCTGGAAAATATTTACCTTTCAGTTTTGTACATCCTTTGCTTTCACCAGACTTTCTTCCTTTGATTTAATCACTGTTTCTATTCAGATGTGGTAGTGGAAGTAGGAGCAGAGATGGCATTTCCAAGATGTCCTTCTTGGGAATTATGGCTCCAGGGCTAGGCAGTGCAGGTGCAAATTCAAGTGACAGATTTGTGGAAGAGAATGGAATCAGAGAAGGAATAGGACACCCTTCCGAACAGTAGACAGGCAAATGGCCATCAATGAGCTATTGATAAAGAATGATGATCATTTACAAAACCTCTGAGTTTCATCACAAACAGTACCAGATATCTTCTTAATTTTGCTTTGTGACTAATAGACGAAAGGAAGAAGAAGGAGGTTTTGTCTCTTTCTCTTGTAGATTTTTGTTTATTTATTTGTTCTGCTGGAGCAACATGGTGGAAAGAGAGTTAGCAATAGCAAGAAATGCCCAAGAAAAGACTATTGAACCATATTTTACATGTACAGAACAGGGAAGGAGGTTGAGAAGAAAGAAGAGGCAAGCAGGATAGTTTTAATAATAATAAATAAATTTATAAAAATTAAATAATGAAAATAAAATTAATAAAATAATTAATAAAATTTAAAATATAATAATTTAATAATAATAATTTAAAATAATATGAATGGAGTTGGAAAGCAGAGTACAGCATGCTATTTTTTACATTCAAAAGATGAACATGAAAAAGTTATTATCCACTTTTTAAAAGAAAAGCAAGCAGAATGAAATGGGGATTTATTTCATATACAGTTCTCTTTTTGTGCTACTCTGTATATGGAAATTATTTTTTAATTTAAGTTTATAATAAGAAAATGAAGTTTTTGAAAAATTCTTCCATCTTTTCTGCATTTCACCTTTGCTTAGAGGTTTGCCCTTCCACCTCCATATTCCTGGTTTCTGTTGCCATCATTCTTTTAAAAGGTATTTTATTTTTTTTCCTAAGTAATATGAAAAAACAATTTTGATCTTTTTAAATTTTGAGTCAAATTTTAAGCCTCTCATCCTAATTGTTCCCTTTCCTTTCCTTGAGAGAGCAAGCAATCTGATTCTATCATTCTTTTCCATGAGTCACATGATAAGACAGAAATGAATATAGACGTCGCATCATGATGATTTTCTGTTCAAGGCCAATCTGTACCTTAGTGTTTCTTCTTCATATGTATGCAGAAGTCTGTACATATTAGCCAAGATGGGTCAAGAAAGGAAAGCAGCCTGAAGAGCCTCAGGAAAATCTAGGAGAGAATTACCTTGGTCTCCAGTATCCTCATCTCCACTGGGAAAAGTACTTAACCAAACCAAAGGATATTTACATTGTTGCTTCCATTCTGTTGCCTTTGTAATGGTTATTGCTGATAATATTTATTGTGTTTGGCATTTATGGTCACTTTCTCTGTGTCTTTCTTCAAAGGATGAGAAAGAAGAAAACCCACTCTTCAAGTTATTTTCTTCATCTTATGCTATAAACCTAATCCAAGCAAAATCCAGTACTTCAAACAAGAGTGCAACAAAATTGAAGGTACAGTAGTTTTCCCTGAAGCTTCCACTTTTAATTTTTTACGCATCTTCTCTCTTTTCTAGTTCTAAAATAAATATTGTTGTTATCTTTTATTTTTATACCATCTACATTTCTTTTATCAAATAAACTTACTGGTTTTTACATGAATTTATAGTTTGTCCCTCACATTTCCTTTCCTCTCCAGTTTATGTAATTTTTTTTCCATTTCTTACCATTCATCACTTTTTCCATTTTTTCCATTTCTTTATTTTATCATCTTATATTTCCCCATCATTTCCAGCAATGTTTAAAGCTGTATTTCTGGAAAATATTTACCTTTCAGTTTTGTACATCCTTTGCTTTCACCAGACTTTCTTCCTTTGATTTAATCACTGTTTCTATTCAGATGTGGTAGTGGAAGTAGGAGCAGAGATGGCATTTCCAAGATGTCCTTCTTGGGAACTATGGCTCCAGGGCTAGGCAGTGCAGGTGCAAATTCAAGTGACAGATTTGTGGAAGAGAATGGAATCAGAGAAGGAATAGGACACCCTTCCGAACAGTAGATAGGCAAATGGCCATCAATGAGCTATTGATGAAGAATGATGATCATTTACAAAAGGAAGAGATGATCACACAAAACTCTCATAGTTTCATCACAAACAGTACCAGATAACTTCTTAATTTTGCTTTGTGACTAATAGACAAAAGGAAGAAGAAGGAGTTTTTCTCTTCTTTCTCGTAGATTTTTGTTTATTTATTTGTTCTGCTGGAGCAACATGGTGGAAAGAGAGTTAGCAATAGCAATGCCCAAGAAAAGACTATTGAACCATGTTTTACATGTACAGAACAGGGAAGGAGGTTGAGAAGAAAGAAGAAGCAAGCAGGACAGTTTTGAAAGTAACATGTACGGAGGTGGAATGCCAATTAAAGTATAGTTTTTCATGTGAAAAATAGTAACATGTAAAATTATTACCTACTTTTTTTTTAAAAAAAGCAAGTATAATGAAGTGAGATCCATTTTTTCCATATGCAGTCCTCTTTTTTGTGCTACTCTAAATGTGGAAAGACTTTTTTGGTGTTTAAGTTAAGAATAAGAAAATGGATTTTTTTAAAAAATAAAGGAATGAAATATTTTATTTTTTTCTTCAATAACATGAAAAACAATTTTTTAACTTCCTAAAGTCTGCATCAAATTGTCACCCTCCCATCCTCTGTCCCCTTTCTTCTCTGGAAGCAATGTGGTACTATCATATTTTTTAATGAATCAAATGAAAAGACAGAAGTGAGTATAGATGCCACATCATTATGATTTCTTGTACATGGACAAAGACCATTATAATCTGTGGTTTCTACCTGATCCTATCACTAATTTTTCATTTTCTGTACATTAGTGTTTCTTTTTCACATGTATACAGAAGACTGTACACCTAACCTGAAGTGAGGTAAAGCAGGGGAAACAGCTGGAAGAGCACCAGGAAAATCCAGGGGAGATCTTTCTTGTTCTCCAGTGTACTCATCTCCACTGGGGAAAGTACTTAACCAAACCAGAGGATATTTTCCTTGTTGTTTCCATTCTGCTTCCATTGTGTTAATGATTGATGGTAATTTTTATTGTATTCAGCATTTATGATCTTTTTTCTCTATGCATTTCTTCAAAAAAGGATAAAGGAGAAAATCAATCCACTGAGACACTTTCTTCAACACATGATGTCAGAATCGATGGAAGATTTCCTTCAAAAAAGAATGTAACAATATGGGAGGTACAGTACTTTTCCCTGAAGCTTCCAGCTTTAATTTATTACCCATCTTCTCTCTTTTCTGTTTCTAAAATAAATATTATTGTTATCTTTTATTTTTATATCATTTACATTTCTTTTATCAAATAAACATTTGTTTTTACATGAATTTTTAGTCTGTCCCTCAAATTTCCCTTCCTCTCCATTTTATATAAAATCTTTCCATTTCTTACCATTTACCATTCTTATCATTTCTTCAATTTCTTTATTTTATCATCTTCTATTTCTCCATCATTTCCAGGAATGTTTAAAGTTGTGTTTCTGGAAAATGTTTACCTTTTATTTTTTTACAACCTTTGCTTTCGCCATACTTTCTTCTTTTGATTTGACTACTGTTTCTTTTCAGATATAATAGTGGAAGTAAGAGTAGAGATGACATTTCAAAGATGTCCTTGAGAACAATTAGCTACCAATAAAGAATGAGTTAGAACAAAAGGAAGTGATGATCACAAAAAGCTCATTGTCTCATTACAAACTGTACCAGATATGTACTTAATTTTTGTTTTGTGACTAATAGATGAAAGGAAGAGTAAAGAATTTTTTCTCTCCTTTCTCTTGTAATTTTTTTTTTTTCTGGAGCAACATGATAGAAGGAGAGCATAGCAATAGTAATGCCCAAGAAAGCACCATCACACCATGTTTTAAATACACAGAATAGTGAAATAATTTCAGAAAGAACAATGATCAAGCAGAAAAGTTTTCAAAATAACATGTAAAACTTATATAGGTTTTTTTTAAAGCAAATGGTATAAAGGTAGTGATTTGATGGCATTTTATACAGTCCTTTTTACATGCCAAAAAACTCTTCTTTAAGTTTAGAATAAGAAAATTAAATTGATTTTTTAATGCCAGAATGAAAAATTCTTCCATCTTTTTTGTCTTTAGATTTTTTTTGGATGTTTTCTCTTCCAATTCCACATTCTTGTTTTCTGTTTCCACCATTATTTTTTATTAATCAAATGATAACAGCAGAAGTATAAATACATCATCATTTTGATTGTTTGTCCATGACAAAAACCACTAAAACCAATGGTTTGTTTCTGATCTTACCTCTAATTTTTCTTTGTATTTTTTTGTACATCAATGTCTTCTCTGCACAGGGCCTACTGGCTCTATATGTAAGCTGGGGTAAGGCCAAACATAAGAAGTAGACTAAGGAGCCTAAGAAATACCCATTGGAGCCCTTTCTTGGTCTCTCTCTCCACTGGAAAAAGTACTTTATCAAACCATAGAATATTTTCCTGGTTTCTCCCACTCTCTTTCAGTTGTATTAGCTATTAGGGTAATATTTATTGCCTTCAAAAATTATGGTCTTTTCTCTCTATGTCTCTCCTTGAAGGAGAAGAAAAAAGAAGGAAGCTCATCCACCAACATCTCTATGTCAAGAAGTGATGATGACATTACTCGATGTCAAAACCACATCTTTAAGGATGTATTTAAGAATTAGAGATATAGTAGTTTGCCCTAAAGCTTCCATTTTTAATTTATTGCCCATCTCCTATCTTCTATTTTTAAAATAAATAACATTATCTTTTGTTTTTATACCATCTTCATTTCTTTTATAAAATAAACATTTTATCTGAATTAACAATTTGTCCCTTCTACTTGCCTCCCTCTCCCTTGAATATAACATTTTTCCATTTCTTATTCAATTTATTTTATCACCTTCTATTTTCCTATCATTTTCAGTTACATTTAAAGTTATATTTCTGGAAAATTCTTACCTTTCAATGTTTTACATAATATGCTTTCATCATATTTTCTTCTTTTAATTTAATCACTGTTTCTATTCAGATGTGGCAGTAGAAGTGAGAGCAGAGACAAATTTCAACAATATTCTCCTTGAGAACCATGGCTCCAGGCCTTAGGTGATGAGGGTACAAATTCAAGTGACAGATTTGTAGAAAATAGAAAATAATGAAATTAAAGAAGGAATAGAGCCATTGCATAGGGTGGAGAGGGCAAGGATCAAGTATGCTAGAAATCTGAACCTTTCAAGTCTTGTGTTTCTGATTTCCTGCCAAGGCAAATTATCTGTAAATGACATGGGGAAATGGGTAATAGTTGAAATCCAAGAAAAGCATACTGATGGTAAACATGCTCTTGACTTTCAGTTGAGAGTTAGCAAGTCTAAACGAACCACATCCCAGGATGCATAGAAAGAAGCCAATGTAATTGTTAAGTTGTCATCAGTTTTCTTTATAAAAATTGGAGAGATACAAATGATAGAAGAATAGATGGTCAAATGTTTATCAATCACATAGTAGAATGGATAGAGTGGCAAGCCTGGAGTTTGGAGAACCAACCAACTCAAATCTGGCTTCAGTCATCTCCTAGTTGTATGACCCTGAGCAAATAATTTTATCCTGATTGCCTAGCACTTGCCATTCTTCTGTCTTAGAATTGATACTGAGACAGAAGGTAAAGATTTGGGAAAAATAAAGAATAAGTTAATAAACATTTTCAAAAGGAAATGATCACACAGCTTACATAGTTTTTTTCACAGACAATACTAGACAGATATTCCTAATTTTCTTTTGGGAACACAATTATAAGACTAATAGAGCAAAGGAATTTTATAGAGAGTTTAACTTGATTTTTAGTGAATCATTTGACAGTAATATTCTTGGCAACAAAATTGAAGAGATGTGAGCTAATCAGTAGACAGCTATATGGATGACCAAACCTAGAAAACTCATAAATGGTTCTATGTCATCTACTGCAGAGATCCTTACTAAATTACAGATCCATGTTTGGCTCTCTATTATGTAATATTTTTGTCAGTGAGTTGTATAAAAGCATTGATGGCATACTAATTATATTTGAAGATGACACAAAGTTAGAAAAGTGACTTAACCTATTAGATGCCAGAATATGCATTTGTGTATGTGTGAGTGTGTGTATGAGGAGGGAGAGAGGGAAGGAGAGAGGGAGGGGGAGAGACAGACAGACAGACAGACAGACAGACAGACAGACAGAGGCAGAGAGAGACAGAGAGAGACAGAGAGAGACAGAGAGAGAGAGAGAGAGAGAATGAGAATGAGAACATTTGACCAAATCTACTAAGATCAAATTTCATGGAGATAAATTCAATCAACTTTACAAGATAGAAAAAAAACTAGCTGGAAACTAGTCTGAAAGGTGATTTGAAACTTTCATTGTATGAGTACCTCAACATTTAACCTAGTACAGAAGCAGGGACCTAGCTGTCCCAATGTGCTTTATTTTTAAAGGGTCCATACTGTTTATTAGTGGATTGTTGCTTCCCTTTCTAATTGCTTATGTCATCCTTTGAATACTGCACTCCATTTTCCAACATTCTAAGCTAACTTCATTGATCATAGCAATGACATTTTCCCCTTTTGAAAATCAGGATATTTGCCTCTTTGCAGACCTTTGACTCATTTCCTATACACTATAATCATTCAGATATCACCAATAATGTATCAATAATAATCTACACAAATTTATTAAATGCCATAGGATATGATGACTTGATTTGGTGGAGGGAAGTTGAGGTAATTCTGACCATTTCCTAATGTATCTTGACTTTCTTTTTTCCTTTTTATAAAATACAAACCTTTACCTTCTATCTTCAAATAGATACTAAATATCAGTTCCAAGGAAGAAGAATGATAAGGGATAGGCAATTGGGGTTAAATGACTTATTTAGAGTCATACAGCTAGATATCTTGACTTGTAACCTTGTGCTTTTGTGTTCTATTTGTACCAATTCAAAAATCATTATTCAAGAAACTATTAGGTTTGATGTTTTAGGGAGCAGGAAAAATCATCCATTGCCTTCCATCCCTGAATAATAGCAATAAAAGTAATAACCAACTTTTATAATGCTCTTCAAGGTTTAAAGTATTATACATATATTGTCTGATCTGTTTTATTCCAACAACCATGTGATATAGGTATAATAATTATCCCCATTTTACAAATAAAGAAACTTAAGCAGAGGATAGTTAAGTGACTTCCACAGTATACACAAAAGGTCAGTATGTGAAGTAGGTCTTTTGATTCAGGTCCTTCCTCTCTTCATCTGAAATTCTATATAATATAACACCAAGAATCTCAAGTTATAGTCCTACTTCTTCCCTGAACTCCCTCTAGCCTACATCCAAAATTAAAATGTGTTTGAATCAGAACTCTATTTAGAGATCAAAAAAAGATCTCCAAACTTCAGATTTACATAGACAATGTAAGAAAAATTATTTTCCTTCAATATCAACCTCAAAATTATTGCCAAATCCTGTTACTTCATCTTTTATTACAAACTCTCTAAGTGCTCATACTCATTACAGAAATTCCTCCCTGGAAACCATGAAAACTATAGATTTTAACAAATCAATGAATCCATGAGACAAAAAGAAACATTAGGGGAAAATCAAAGACTGAAAATACAGAAGAAAAATATGTTTTAATTGACTTAAAAAAAACAGATAAAAAAGATATAATATGACTCCTAAAAAACATGATTTTAAAAAGCCTGGAAACTTACTAAATTTTTTAAAAATCCAAAAATAAAAATAGCTCAAATCTATTAGGAATGGATAACACAATGAATATAATACCAGAAGTCAGGAGTCAGAACAACTTGCATTCACTTCTAGTCTCAAATGCTTACCAGCTATGTGAAGCTGGGCAAGTCACTTAACATTTGCCTATTGTAGTTTCTGCATCTATAAAATGGATATAGTAATAGGACCTGCCTCTTAGAGGTGTTATAGAGGAAAGAAAAAAGAGAAAATATTTATAAAGTCTCTTATAAATATTAAAGCACTATATGCTTATATGAAAATTTAAAAATTATATCATATTCCTTCTAAAAGTATTGCCCCAAAAAATGTCCTAGTAATGTTTTAGCCAAAATACAGAATTTTTACATTAAAGAAAAAATACTTCAAGCAACCAGAAAGAAGTGATTCAGGTACTGGGATATCCATATTAAGAAGCATTCAAAACATTGGAACTTCTACTACAAAAACAGGAGATTCTGACATAATGTATACCAAAAAGCAGAAGATAGAGGCATATAAACAAAAATACATTTCATGAAAAGCTGAACATATTTCAGGGGGGAAATAGAACAAAAGACTTTCAAGGATTTCTGATGAAAATGCCAAACCTAAGTAGGAACTTTGAAATATAAACACAAGATTTAAGAGAAAGCAGGAAGAGTAAATTTATTTGAGTAATAAGAGTGGTCTGTACAATGAAGTTCTGCTAACATTCTAATGTGGGTTGAAGAAACAAATCCCTCAGAACCTTATTTTCATGAAAATGTGTTGAGAGAGTGAAAAAATAGTGGATAGATGCTGCTTGGGATGGGGGCAGGGGGAAAATGGGAGAAAGAGAAAAGAAAATCAAAAGGAATCCTTTAGTAAAAAAAGGAGGAAGAATGAATAAAACCTACATCTCATAATTAGAGATGAGGGGGGGAAATGTCAACCTACCCTTATTGTCTAAGACAAATAATTGAAGGTAGACACCAAAATAGTCAAGAATGGATAGATAGAGAGATAGATAGATAGATAGATAGATAGATAGATAGATAGATAGATAGATAGATAGACGGACGGACGGACGGACGGACGGACGGACGGACGGACGGACGGACGGACGGACAGACAGACAGACAGACAGACAGACAGATAGATAGATAGATAGATAGATAAAACTCAAAGGAGGAGAAAGGGGAAAGATGGATTATAATGAAGAGGATAATGCCAGGAAAGAAACAGTTACAAGCAAAATGAATTTTCTGATCCTAAAGGAAAATTAAAATGAAAAATAAAAAAACAGAGAACCAGAGAATTAGAGTTGAAGGGGAAACCTGACCTTTGGGAAATGACTTAAAGGATTGTATTACATGAACACAAAGGAATATTATAGAATCCTAACAAATGCTGAAGGATATTATTTTAGAGAGTTCTGAGTATTTGAACTGACAGTGAAATGAGCAGGAGCGAGAATCATAACCTCAAAGGAAAAATAAAATTTGAAGAGTCAGTGACCAATTGTTTCCTGAAGACCTGGCTACAGCATGCTACCCCTCTTTTAGAGAGATGATGGACTCCAGATGCAGAACAAGACATACATTTTGAGGGCATGGCCATTGTGTGGATTCATTTTGCTTGACTACTATTGGTACAAAAGCTTTTTCCTCTCTTTTCTCTTGGAGATAGAACAACATGGTATAAAGAGAGCTTAGTAGTAGTAATGTCCCACCCCAGAGACCATTAAACCATGTTTTTAATACATGAAAAGTGTATAGTGAAGGAAGTTCAAAAGGAAGAACAGGTGAGCGGGACAGTTTTGAAAGTAATATGTAATGGAGAGATGAGAAAAAAAAAGGAGAATGCATACAATGTTACATTTTTAAAATAATGGCCACATTGGGGATGTAGACTCTAAATGAACATCCTAATGCAAACATCAACAACATAGAAATAGGTTCTGATCAAGGACACATGTAATACCCAGTGGAATTGCGTGTTGGCTATGGGAGAGGGGAGGGAGGGGAAGGAGGAATAGAATATGATTTTTATAACCAAGGAATAATGTTTGAAATTGACCAAATAAAATAAAAAAATTTAAAAAATTAAACATAAAAAATAATGGCCACAAAATAAAGAGAAAAAAGTATCCATGTAAAACAAATCCAAAGGGAACTCAAAAGCAGAAGTTGTTTACATTAACATACATATATAATTTACATATTTTTAATTGTAAGCAAAGTAGAGTTTGTGGTTTTGCACATAATATTTTTGGGCATGTTTAGTTAAAAGTTTTGTTTATGGTGTTTGTAACTAAGTATATAATTTAAATTTTTTTAAAGAAAGTAATATGTAGAAGTTATGCACACACACATATTAGGCAAGTGCAAGGCAGCTAGGCGGCTCAATGGTCAGAGAAAGCCCTGGAGATGGAAAGTCCTCGATTTGATCTGGCCTCAGACACTTCCTATCTATGTGACTGAGCAAGTCACTTTATCTCTTTTGCTTAGCCCTTACCACTTTTCTGCCTTAGAACCACTATATAGTATTGATTCTAAGACTGAAGGTAAGGGTTTAGAAAAAAAGCAAGTGGTATGAAGTAGAGATTAATGGTTTATTATGCAGTCTTTTATATTTATATATATATTTTCTAAGTTTAGAATTTTAAAAATTAAGTTAATTTTTAATTGAAAGAATGAAAAATTCTTTAATGTTTTCTCTTCCAATTTTACTCTAATGTTTGCTCTTTCACCTCCATATTCCTGTTTTCTGTTTCTACTATTCCTTTTTTACGAACCAAATTATAAGACAGAAGTGAGTATAGATACATTATCTTAATTTACTACTCATGGAGAAAGCCATTAAAATAAGTGTTTTGTATATAATCCTATCTCATTTTTCTTTTTTTTAGTTTTGTCTTATTGTCTCCTGATACCTTATGGATTTATTAGCTTCTGTTTCCTCAATTCTAATTTGATGGAGTAATTTTTTTCCTTGAGATTTTGTGTTTATTTTTTCATTTAGCCCATTATAACCTTTGGGAAGTTATTTTCTTCAGGGTTTTGGTTTGTTTGTTTGTTTGTTTGCCTATTTAACCCATTCTAGCCTTTAAGAAATTGTTTCCATTTGGCCCTTTCTAGTCCTTATGGAGTTGTTTTCTTCAGATGGGGGAACCTCCATTTTCATTTTGCATCTTTCTATCATTTCTTTTATTATTTGATTTCTTAAACCTCTTTTCATATTCTTCCAAAAGGACGTTTAGAGCCTGACATCCTTTCTATTCTCCTTTAAGGCTTTACAGATTTCCTTTATGTCATTGTTGTCCTCTTCTGGGTTTATATTTTGATCTTCTTATCACTAAAGTAACTTTTAAGATTAGGTTTTTTCTTTAACTTTTGTTAGTTTTTCTAGTTATTATTCCCACCCACCCACCCAATTTATTCATCTGTTGATGTTCTGCTCCTGTGATGAAAGGAGCACTGTTTGAAACTTGTAATATAGCCTCCTCTGGTGCTTAGGGTAGGTCTGACTATCTTTGGGTACCTTCAGTGTGTACTTCCAAGGGATAGACCACCTGACTTCTTTTGAGGGGCTTGAAGCAGATTTTCCAGCTAGATTCAGCTCCCCCTGCTTTTGGTTTCCCTGTTGTCTCCTGTGTTAGGCTATTCCCTGCTCTGCCTTTTCATTACTCCAGGCCACATGGAAGCAGGTACAGCTACTGTTGGTTGGCTCCTGTACTCTGCTATATCATTACCTCAAACTGCTTGGCAACACCTCTCCTCCTCTGCCATTTTTGTTGCCTCAGGTCATTTGGCAACTCCTAGAGCTATTCTCTAGTCTACCTTTATGTTACTCCATGCCACATGAAAGCAGGTAGGGCTGGTTTGAGCTGCTCCCTTCTGCTGGTTTCATTGTGTCAATCCCTGTAAGACTACTACTGGCTTTGAAATTTCCTTGCCTCAGGACTCCATAGGGCTGGTCTTGGACTTCTCCTCATCAACTGTTACATTTTCTCAGACTGTTTGGCAGTGAGTTAGGTTATGACAGTGTAAGCTCTGCAACCTCCTCTCAGTGTGTGCTCTGCAAGCTCCATTTGATGTAGCACTCACTGGGCTACTCTTCCCTCTTACCTCAGTGAGATGTGTTTGTCTGTCTTCCCTTTCTTTTTGAGATGTTTTATTTTCTATTTTTTCCTGTTTGGAGGGTATGGGCAAGCTGAGCATCCCTTATCCCATCATATTATGTCCCAGAATATATCTCTTCTCATTTTTCACATTTTGTACATCAGGTTTTTTTCTTCCCATGACCTATAGTCTCCATGTGTAAGCTGAGATGAGATGAAACATGAGAAGTAGCCTAAAAATCTACAGGAAAATGTTGGTCTCCACTGGACCAGTTGCCACTGGGTAAAGTGCTCTACCAAACCATAGAATATTTTCCTTGTTATTTCCATATGATTTGAGTTATATTGGCTATTGATGATAAATAACAGTTATTATGTTCAGTATTCATTTGTTTCTTTTTCCTCTGTCTCACAGTATAGTAGACAGGCAAATGTTTATCAACCACCTGTCAGCAAAGAATTTGTCAGTGAATATTTACAAAAGGAACCCATGTTCACACAAAGCTCACATAGTTTCATCAATAAAAGTGCCAAACAGATCATCCCAATTTTATTTTACTAAAATGACTCTTAGACTAATAGATCAAAATAAGTTTACATATGATTTCATTTTATTTTAGAAAATAGTTTTAACACTGATATTTTTGACAACAAAATGGAAGAAATATAAGCTGGCCAACAGACAACCATGTGAACAATCAAGTCTAAAGAATTCATGAATTATTTTACCTCATTTGCTTACAGATGTCCCTAGTAAACCACAGATCTATATTTGACCCTCTATACTTAATTTTCATATCAGTGAATTAGATAAATGAGTAGATGGCAAGCTAATCAACGTTGAAGATGATGCAAAGTTAGAAAAGTCATCTGAAATAAGATGCTGGAAAGAAAAAAAGCATGATTTATAGGGTAGAACATATGGCCCAATCTATTAAGCTCAAATTTTGTGAAGATTAATTCAAAATTTTTTACTTTGGGTGCAAAAAGTGATAATTTTTCTACATAAAAGAGATAAATTTATTTGAAAAAAAGATTTAGGAGTTTCATTGGATGACAAAGTCAATATTTGACATAGTTGTAGAAGCAGGGACATACAGGGGATCAAAGGAGAGTCTCAATGGAATAGCTTAGACATGACATTTTTATTATTATTTTGTTTTAAACCCTTACCTTCCGTCTTGGAGTCAATACTGTGTATTGGCTCCAAGGCAGAAGAGTGGTAAGGGCTAGGCAATGGGGGTCAAGTGACTTGTCCAAGGTCACACAGCTAGGACTCTCAATCCACTGAGCCACCCAGCTGCCCCCTAGACATGACATTTTAATGGGTCCACATTTTATTGGTGATTACTGCTTCCCTTTCTAATTGCTCATCATCCTTTTATTATTGAACTTTGTGATATTTTCCAACAACCTTAAATAAATTTGTTGATCTATAATTCGAAAAAAATTACTTTCCCCACTATTTGAAAATCAGAATTTTGCCTCTGGGCAGTTCTTTGACTCTTCTCCTATACTCTATAACTGTGATGGCAAACTTTTTAGAGGTGGGGGTGATGTCCTCGGGCAATCATGGAGAGGGGGAGAGAAGCAGCCCATCCCTGTAACCTTCTGGCTTTCTGGTAACAAACTCTGGCAAATTCTGTGCTGGAGTAATAATGAGCATGCCCACAGAGAGGGCTCTGAGAGCCCCTTCTGGTATGCGTGCCATAGGTTCTCCACCACTACTCTGTAATCATTCAAAGATCACCACTAATGTATTAACAATCATCTCCACAAATTTTTTCAGTGTCATGGGTTGTTGTAGTGACTTGAACTGCTTCAGGGCAGTTGAGGTCACTTTGACTATTTCTTTATTCATCTTGGCTTTCCATCCTTGGTCATTTTTATTCTGTTCATGCCAATTCAAAAACCATTCTCCTAGGAAATGAATAAGTATGGGGAGGGGGCAGCTGGGTGGCTCAGTGGATTGAGAGTCAGGCCTAGAGACAGAAGGTCCTGGGTTCAAATCTGACCTCAGACACTTCCCAGCTGTGTGATCCTGGGCAAGTCACTTGACCCCCATTGCCTAGCCCTTACCACTCTTCTGCCTTGGAGCCAATACACAGTATTGACTCCAATACACAGTATTGACTCCAAGACAGAAGGTAAGGATTTTTTTTAAAGAGTAAGTGTGATGTTTTAGGAGGTGTGAATAGTCATTCATTAACATCCATCCCAGAATAATAATAAAATTAATAGCTAATATTTCTATAATAATTAAAGTGCTTTATATATATATACATATATATATATAGTCTCATTTGATTTATTCCTCCCTGCAACCATGTGATGTAAATGCTATTTTATTCCCATTATTCAAATGAAGAAACTTAAGCAGAGAGAAGATAAGTAACTTCCTCAGGATATATATAAGTATCTAAGGCAGATCATTCAACTCAGGTCCTGCCTGACTTGTTCATTTATAGAACAGACATCATGCTAATACCTATCAGAAGCATTGGGAAGGTCAGATGAGGCAATATATGTAAAAAAAATCTTACACTATATAGTTATGTGACAATTGCAACAATCTATCGATCTCCTTCTGAAAGAATGCCCAAAAGAAAATGTTCTGGTGATTCTGTCCAGAGTTCTTATATTAAAGAAAAATTACTGCAAACAACTAGAAAGAAATAATTCAAGCACTGGAGATCTGTAGTAATATACACTCAAAACATGGCAACTTTACTACAAAAAATAGATCTTGAAATGCAAATTTCAAATTTCAAAAAATTCCAAAAGGCAGAGGCATAGTCTTATGGCCACGAATAACTCTGCTGAATAGCTGAGAATATTTCGGGGCAAATGGAATAGAAGACTTTCAAGAATTTCTGATGAAAATGCCAAACAAGCAGGAACTTTGAAACGTAAACACAAGAGTCAAGAGAAACCTGGAAAAGTAAGTTTATTTGAGCAATTGAAATGGACTATGTGATAATTACATTCTAATATAGGATGATGAAACAAGTTGTCCTTCAAAACCTTATTATCATTAAAAGGTACTAAGAGAATTAAGTTAAAAAACCAAAAGGTTTAGCAGTGGATCGATTCTGTTCTGGGAGCAGGTTGAATGAAAGAAAGAGAAGGGAAATTGAAAGGAACGCTCTAATGAAGAAAGGAGGAAGAGCACAGACCCTAATACATTTCATAATTTGGCTGAGAAGAACAGCATAGAAGCGTATAGGAAGGGATGGAAAGATCAGGCATCAGGAGAACTTCATTGTTATCTCAAACAAAGGAATGAAGATAAAATACAGAAACAATTTAGTACAAATACTTATCAAATCCATCAGGGAAATAAGGTGGAGGGGTGGGGTGTAAGAGAAAGTATAATACCAAAGATGGAATAATTGCAAGCAAAATTAATTTCCTGTTCCTGAAGTTGATTTAAAATGAAAAATAAAAAGAACCGAAGAACTAGGATCTAGGGGAAGCCTGCCTATGGGAAATGACTGAACAGATTGTGATTTATGAATGTAAAGAAATATTATTGTATCATCAGAAATGCTGAAAGATATTATTTCAGAGAGTACTAGATAGTATGGATTGGCAGAGTGAAATGAGAAGAAGCAAGAAGGACAAAGCTAAAGGAAAAACAAAACCTTGGTGACTCAGTGGCCAATTACATTTCCTTTGGACTTGTAAGGCATCACACTACTTCTCTTGCAAAGTGATGATGGACTCAAGATACAGAAAGACATGCATTTTAAAGACATAGCCACTCTGTGGATTTATTTTGCTTTGCTATATTTTTTCATTACAGTTTTTTTCTCTTCTATTTTTTGGTAGGGGTGGGACAATGTAGTAGAAAGAGATCTTAGCAATAGTAATGCTTAAGGGGGAAAAAATCATTAAACCCTGTTTTAAATGCATAGAATGAGACAGTAAAAGTTCAGAAGGAAGAACAAGCAATTGGGGCAATTTTGAAAGTAACATGTAGAAGTTATGCATTTTGAAGAAAGCAAGTGATATAAAGTAGAGACTCATGTTTCAATGTGTAGTTCTCTTTTATATGTTATTCTGTATCAAAATACTCTTATTATTTAAGTTCAGAATAAGAAAATTAAATTAATTTTTAAAGAAATGAATATATATAATTTCTTCAATCTTTTTTCTATCTTCCAAGAGCTTTGATGTTTACTCTTCCACTTCTATGTTCCTGTCTTCTGGTTCTACCATTCTTTTTTATGATTCAAGTGATAAGACAAAAGTGAATATAGATGCCCCCATCATTTTAATTTCCTCCTTATGGTCAAAGTTGCTAGAAACATTGATTTGTATCTGATCCTTTCTCTAATCTGATCCTATCTCTCATTTTTCCTATTTTATACATCAGTTTTTCTTCCTCAGCTTGTAAATATAAGCTGAAATGAAGCCAAGCATGGGCAGTAGCCTAATCACAAGGTGATTCAAATGAGACTTTTCCTGGTCTCCAGTTGACCAATTTCCACTGGAGAAAGCCCTTACCAACCTTAGGATATCCTCCATGTTGTTTCCACTCTGATTTGGTTGTATTGGCTATCGATGGTATTATTTATTGTGTTCAGCATTTGTAGTTATTTTTCTCCATCTCTCCTCAAAGAAGAGGAAAGAAGAAAAAAGCACATCCACCAACAGCCCTGCTTCAAACCCTGATGATGCCTTAACTGATGCTGAACCCAGTTCCTCAAACAAGGATGAAAATGAATTGGAGGTAGAGTAGTTTGCCCTGAAACTTCTATTTTTAATTTATTGCCCATTTTCCCTTTTTTCTATGCTCAAAATAAATGTTATTGTTATCTTTAATTTTTACATCACTTACGTTTCTTTTATAATTTTTGTACACACTGAATATCTTTTTTATTTACATTATTATCCAATTTATTTGATCTCCTGGTAATTTTATATCATTTCTAGTCATTTTTAAAGTTAACTTTGGGTGAATTTTTTACCTCTTGAATTTTGTACATCATCTGTTTTATCAGTTTTTTTTCTTTGATTTAATCACTATTGTTCAGAGGTCCCAGTGGAATTGGGAGGAAAGACAGCATCTCAAAGTTGTCCTGCTTAGAAATGTGACAAGGGTTGTCCCTTCACATGTAACATAGGGGTGTCGTTGTGTGCCTTGAAGAGATGCAGAATTGACAGCATTAGCCTCTTCTGCCCCCTCTTTCTCCAAAATAGACTTGAAAGGAAACAGGAGGTTAAGGAGCCAGAAGCATAGCCATTCTACTCCCCTCAGAGAGATATGGCACAAGGCTTGTTGGTCTACGATGTGTTGTTGTGGGGGGGTTTTGCAGTCAATCTAACTTCCAATCACTGTTCATGATTGGGAAAACTGGATACTTAGCATCAAATCCAAAGCTTAACCACCTTTCCCATCAAATACTAGCTCCATAATGAACACATAAAGCAATTAGTAAGGAAACTCATTTGTCCATTTCAATTCAATAAACATTTATTAATCCCCTACTTTGTGCCAAGCACTAAGCTAAGTAGAGACAAAAAGAGGCAAAAAGACAGTCCCTGCCCTCAGGGAGCTCAAGATCTAATGGGAGAGACAAACAAATATGTGTAAACCAACTAAATACAGGATAAATAGGAAAAAAATTTAATAGAGAGAACACACTAGAATCAAGAGGTATTACAGAAGGCTTTCTGTAGAAGGTGGGAGTTTTTTGAGGACTTAAAGGAAGCCAGGGAGATCCGTAGTCAGAGTGGAGGAGGGAAAGCATTCCAAGCATAAGTAACGGCAAGAGAAAATGCCCAGAGCTGAGAGGTCTTGTGTTTGGAATAGCCAGGGAGATTGTGGCACTGGATTGAAGAGTATTTTGTAAGGAGTAAGGTGTAAGAAGACTGGAAGGTTGGAGGGGCCAACAGAATAGTTTTTATTTGCTCCTGGAGGCAATAGGGAACCATTAGAATTTATTGTGTGGGGACCAGGGGAGGAGTTTGACATGGTTGTGCCTGCACTTTAGTGTATAAATGAAGAATAGACTGGAATGGGGAGATACTTGAGGCAAGCAGACTCACCCTGCCCTCCAGCAGGCCATTGCAATAGCCAAGGTGTGAGATGATGACAGTGTGTACCAGGAGGGTGGCAGGGCCAGAGGAGAGAAGGGAGTGTATTTAAGAAATGTTTCAAAGATAAAATCAACCGGCCTTGGCAAAAGCTTGGATAGGAGTATAAGAGAACATGAAGGGTCAAATGGGACTCTTGGGTTGTGAGTCAATTTGATAGCCAAATAGAAACCTGAGAAAGTAGACCATCAGAGAATATATAACAGCCAATAAAGATTGAAGAAGTTCTTCCATTGGGAGCAAGGTAACTCAGTTTAACCAAGAGAGAGTCCCAGATCTCAACTAAGAAGAAATTTGGGGAGAGAAACATAACGGAAACTACAAACTCCTCTCATGTTGGCTTCTTCCCATACTCTTTTCCTTCAGTATCCTGAAGTGGAGTTGACATCATCTATCTTCTCTTTCAAAACTAAAAGCCAAAAGTACCCATAGAACTTCCAGGGAACTGAAGAAAAACTTGAAAAAGATTGATTACCTCAAAGCTCTCTCCCACTCTCCCCAACCTTGCTCTATCGCTCTATCCCACATGCAGGCAAAGAGCATTGTACTCATTTGGGTTACATTTCTTCCTTGGGTCAAAACTCTTTATAGTCCCTTACAAAGACAAGTTATAAAGTATAAACTTGCAAACTTTTAATATATAAAGTATAAAAACTTACTAGAATCAGCTCTTTAAAACAATAAGAGTGCTTTTCCTGGCATGCCAGGTAACCAGCCTTCAGTAATGTTGAAGCTAAACAAATGCACATAGTACATATGGCACTCGAGAAAACATCATCTACAGGTATCCCAGGTATGGATAGTCTCACTCAGACCAGCAAGTTCAAGCCTTGTTATAGTCTTTAAAGGTATTTTACCCAAATACTTACTATTAAAAATGGAGAAATGATGGCAACTTGGGATTCACTATATAGAACAGTATCACCGTCAATGTGTTCCATTTTTACCATCACCTCTGCACAAGGTCCTATGAATCCAGGTGGAATATACCAATAAGGAGTTGAAAAAAAAAAGAAAAATAAATAAATAAAAAGGAGTTAATAATGAAGTTGATGTGACTAACCTTGGAGTCACAAACTATGGCTCAGAGCAAGAGTAAAAGTACAGGCTCAAATGACAAATTCATGAAAAAGAGTAGAATTACATAACTGAACAACTACTCAAAGTGGAAAGAACAAAGACGTGGCATTACATAGAAAAGTCAGAAGCTTTTATCTCATTTTCTATTTTCTGAAGGAAAAATATCAGCATGTTGTAAATGACAGAAAAATGACTTTATAAAAAATTGAAATCTAGAAAAAGTAAGGTGATGATGAATGTGATCTTGACTTTTACCTGCAAGTTCAAGTGAGCTGATGTAATGAATTAAATCCCAGGATAGAGAAAGAACAAGTGGATATGATCTTGAACTACTATCATTTATCTTTTTTAAGACTGTAGAGATACATACTTGTACAATTGTTCAATCATGTCCTATTCTTCATGACCTTGATATGGTCTTCGTGACCTTGGATAGACTAACTATCCATGAGGTTTTCTTGACAAGAATACTTGAGTGGCTTGCCTTTCCTTCTTCAGTTTTAAACAGGCAGGGATTAAGTGACAACACCAGGATCACACAGCTAGTGTCTGAATTCAGATTTGAACTCTGGTTTTTGTGACTCCAGACCCAGTGTTCATATCCACTGCCCTGGATATATACTAAGGAACAAAAAACATCTCAATCAGGAGAGAAAAGGAGGGAGGAGAGGGCATGGGTGAAGGAGAGAAATAGGGATGGAGAGGATGAAGGGGAAGGGGAATGGGTCAGAGAAGAAAAAAGAAAGGAATTTGGGAATTATAGACCAATGGCCTTGAATTTAATTCCTATCAAAATTCTAAGAACTATCAATAAAGAGTTGATTAGTGAAATTTACAAATAATGTCCTATGCCAGGAATTCAGGTCCTGCCCTGTTCAGGGCTTCAGGCATCCTCAAATAGGTGTGGTAATGAAGGCATAAATGAGTGATGGAAAGACAGTTGTGAGTGTCAGCCTGGGTCAGGCTTTGCACAGAACTGCTCTGCTAGGCTCAGGGTTGGCTTTATTTTTGAACCCCAATGATTACATGCTTTCTTGGCACACAGCTACATTATTCTACATACATGTTCAAATGCAGATAATTGGATAAATGATACATTAACTTTTTTTTTTATTGACCCTTACCTTCCATCTTGGAGTCAATACTGTGTATTGGCCCCAAGGCAGAAGAGTGGTAGGGCTAGGCAATGGGGGTCAAGTGACTTGCCCAGCTAAGAAGGATACATTAACTTTTAACAAATCATTTGATTAATATTCTATGATCACTCTATATACTTATATTGTTACTATTGATTCTGACAACCTACACAAAGCTTTTGCAAAAGATAAATGATTTCATCATTTATGTGTAGCTAGAGGCCAGTTTTTTCATTAACCTCTGAGGTGCTTAGGCTTGTGGACAATCAAATAAAATCATTTGTTACTTTTAATAAAATAGATAATCAATCAGAAGTTCTAGAATACAAAAAACAAACACTGCTGTCAAGTTTTTAATATGAGGCTAATCATTTTTCTAGTGTTTCATGGAGAGTTTCCAAGATGGATTTTAGTTGGTAAATCAAGTCACTGAAGCATGGTGTACTAGCCTCTCACTAGGGTGATTGATATGCTAGCTTAGAAGAACTTGTTCTTGGCCTGTACCTGGAGGTGGAGAATTTTTAGTACAGTTCTGTTGGAAGTTAACCATAAGAGTCTTTTAGGTTTTGTTTCATAAGAGTCTTTTAGGTTTGATTTCATAAGTGTGATCTTTTGGTGATATTCGGGGGGGGGGGCAATATGGAACATTAGTATTAATCCTGAAATTATTTTACTCTCATATTATTTTTCCTGAAGCTAGGGAAAGAACAATAATCACAGCAATTCCAATAGTAAGGGATATTAGTGAGAGAAGTCACACAGAGAGGGGCTGAATGGGTGTCTCCATCCTTCCTAAGGGACACTTTGCAACCCCTGGTTTCCACATGTGACCATGTCAAATGCCATGGCTTGATGGCCCCCAGAAGTCCCAGACTTATGTCTAGTTGGTTTTTTTTATTTATTAGATGAATAAATCAATTAAATATTATGAATCATTTAACTTGATCTGAGTGAATCATTTGACAGAATGTCTCATGATAGAGATATGAGCTAGTCAGTAGACAATTGGTTAAATGACCAAATGCAGAGAACCTGTAAATGGTTCAATGTCACATTATACAGAGGTCCCCAGTAGAATACCATATATATCAGTTTCCTCATCTGTGAGATAAGAGATAGATTTGTGGCGAGGATCAAATGAGATAACATTCCTAAAGCACTTTGCAAACTTTAAAGCACTACATAGTTATGAGAAGATTTAGAAAACACATCAATCTCCTCTTGAAAGATCAGAAAAGAACCCTTGAATGTGAAAATTCAGAGCTCCTACAAAATACTGCAAGCAACCAACAAGAAGTAATTTAAGTACTAGGGAATCATACTAAGGAAATTCATTCATTTTTATATGAATTTATAACCTGTCCCTCCTAAACACACATTGAATTTCTTATCCAATTTATTGTCAGGCATGTTCCCATAATTTCCAGCAGTATTTAATGTTATATTTCTGGGAAACTTTTACTTGAATTCTTTATATCAAATATTTTTATTAAATTTATTTTCTTTTATTTAATCACTATCTCTCTTCAT
Organism: Monodelphis domestica; assembly: GCF_027887165.1. Taxonomy (NCBI): domain Eukaryota; kingdom Metazoa; phylum Chordata; class Mammalia; order Didelphimorphia; family Didelphidae; genus Monodelphis; species Monodelphis domestica. The sequence continues at coordinate 527,700,446 of NC_077228.1, forward strand.
AAATAGTAATAGAAATTGGAATAGAGACAGCATTTTTAAGATGTCTTGTTTGGGAATGTGGTGGGGGCTGTCCACACCAAGTGTAGCATGGGTGTGTCACTGTATGGCTCAAAAGGAGGCAAAATGGAAATCTCTAGTCTCTTCTTGCTCCCACTACCCAAAGAGAATTTAAAAAGTATGCTTCAATATCCTCTCAAAGTTCATCACCTTCTCTCAGAAGGTGAATAGAATTTTTCATCATGAATCTTTTGGCATTGTCTTCAATCATTACATTTCTCTAATCACTAATGATTTCGAATATTTTTTCATGCTATTAATGATAGCTTTGGTTCCTTCTTCTGAAAACTATCTGTTCATATCCTTTGATTATTCATCAGCAGGGGAATAGCTCTTATTTTATCAACTTGGCTCAACAAATTTATCAACTTGTGCTATACATAAAATATTTGAGAAATAAGGACTTTATCATAGAAACTTGTTGCAATTTTTTCCAAGTTTCCTCTTTTCCTTCTAATTTTGGCTGCATTAGTTTTGTTTGTGAAAGAGCTTTTTAATTTCATGTAATCAAAACTATCTATTCTACTTCCTGTAATTCCCTCTTAACTTTTGTTTGGTCATAACTTCTTCCTTTATGTATAGATATGACAAGTACTTTTTTGTGCTCCCCTAATTTACGTATGCTACTATTCTTTATATCAAAGTAATTTATCCATTTTGACCTTATCTTGATATACAGTATGGGATGTTGGTCTATGCCTAGTTTCTGCCAAACTACTTTCCAGTTTTCCCAGTAATTTTTGTCAAATGGTTTGTTTGCCCCAAAAGCTTGTATCTTTGGGTTTATTAGACACTAGATTACTATGGTAATTTATTACTATGTCTTGTGTACTTAATCTATACCACTAATTCACCACTCTATTTCTTAGTACCAGATTGTTTTGATGATTACAACTTTGTAATACAGTTTGAAATCTGGAACTACTTCCTTTCATTTTCCCTCCTTGATTCTCTTGATACCTCTGCCCTTTTGTTCTAGATGAATTTTATCCCTAGTTTATTCTACCTATAAAAAAATAATTCTTTGGTAGTAAATTAACCCATGTAGAACTTTCATTTTTATTCTATTGGCTCAGCCTGCTTATGAGCAATTAATATTTCCCCAATTGTTTAGATATGACTTTATTTTTGTGAAAAGTATTTTATAATTGTCTTTATATCATCTCTGGGTTTGTCTTGTCAGGAAGATGGTCCAATATTTTATTTTCTCTGAAGTTATTTTTAAGTGGAATATCTCTTTCCTGATGATAAATGTGGATTTATTTTATTTTCTGTAACTGTGCCAAAGTTAATCATTGTTTCAGCTAGTTTTTTAGCTGATTATCTGAGGCTCTCTAAGTATACCATCATGTCATCTGCAAAGAGTGATAACTTTGTTTCCTGATTACCTTTTCAATTTCTTTTTCTTGTCTCATAGCTAGCATTTTCAGTATGATATTGAATAATACTGGGAGATAACGGACATGCTTGCTCCATTCCTGATCTTATTGGGAAAACTTCACGTTAATCTCATTATAGACAATATTTACTCTTGGTTTTAGAGAGATACTATTTATCATTTTAACAAAGATTCCATTGATCCCTATACTTTATAATGTTTTTAATAGTAATGGATGTTGTATTTTACCAAAGAATTTTTCTGCATTTATTTATATAATCATAATGCTTATTATTATTTTCTGATAGATTTCCTAATATTGAACCAGCCCTACATTCCATACATACAACCCACCTGGTCATAGTATATGATCTTTGTGATATATTTCTGTAATATGCTTGTTAACATTTTACTTAAAATTTTTGCATCAATATGCATTAGGGAAGTTGGTCTCTAATTTTTTTCTCTGTTTTTGTTCCCCCTGTTTTAAGTATCAAAACTATATTTGTGTAGTAAAAGGAATTTGGTTAGACCCCTTCTTTACCTCTTTTCTTCTAATAGTTTATATAGTATTAGGATTAAATGGTTTGTTTCATTTTTATTTATTTATTTTTAAGTATTTTCCATGTTTACATGATTCATTTTCTTTCCTTCCTCTCTTCCCTCCCCTCTCCTGGGGCCAACAAGCAATTCTGCTAGTTTATACAAATGTTATCACTAGATATTTATTTCCATATTACTTATTTTTGCAATAGAGCAATCTTTTAAAACCAAAACCCCAAATCCCATACCCATATAAACAAGTGATAAGTCATATGTTTTTCTTTTGTGTTTCTACTCCCACAGTTCTTTCTCTCAATGTGGATAGCATTCTTTCTTCCCTCCCTTTCATAGTCCCTTGGGATTGTCTTGGATCATTGTATTGCTACTAGTAGCAAAGTCCATTACATTCTATCATTCCACAATGTTTCACTTTCTGTGTACAATGTTCTCTTGGTTCTGCTCATTTCACTCTGCATCAATTCATGGAGGTTCTTCCAGTTCATATAGAAATCCTCCAGTTCATCATTCCTTATAACATAATAGTATTCTATCACCATCATATACCACAATGTGTCCAACCATTCCCCAATCGAGGGATACCCCTTCATTTTCCAGTTTTTTGCCACCACAAAAAACTATAAATATTTTTGTACAAGTATTTTTACTTATTATCTCTATTGGGTACAAATCCAGCAGTGGTATGGCTGAATCAAAGGGCAAGTATTCTTTTAAAGCCCTTTGGGCATAATTCCAAATTGCCTTGGATCAATTCACAACTACACCAGCAATGTATCAATGTCCCAATTTGCCACATCTCCTTTAACATTTATCACTTTCCTTTGCTGCCATATTGGCCAGTGTGAGGTGGTACCTCAGAATTGTTTCAATTTGCATTTCCCTAATCAGGAGAGATTTAAAACACTTGTTCATATGATTATTGATAGTTTTTATTTCTTTAGCTGAAAATTACTTATTTATATCCTTTGACCATTTTTCAATTGTGGCATGGCTTGATTGTTTTGTACATGTGACTTAGTTCCTTATATATTTGGGAAATTAAACCTTTGTCAGAGTTTTGTAATAAAATTTCTTTCTGAGTTTGTTGCTTTCCTTCTAATTTTGGTTACATTGGTTTTGTTTGTACAAAAACTTTTTAATTTGATATAATCCAAGTCATTCGTTTTACATTTTGTAATGTTCTCTATCTCTTACTTGGTCTTAAATTCCTTCCTTTCCCACAAATCTGACAGGTATACTATTCTATGTTCACCTAATTTATTCATGATTTAACTCTTTATAGTTGTCATTTACTCATTCTGAATTTATCTTGGTATAGGGTGCAAGATGTTGATCTATACCTAAATTTTCCCATACATTTTCCAATTTTTCCCAGCAATTTTTGTCAAATAGTGAATTCTTGTCCCAAAAGCTGGGATCTTTGGGTTTATTGAACACTATCTTGCTGAGGTTATTTGCCTATTGTCTATTACACTGATCCACCCTTCTGTTTTTTACCCAGTACCATATTGTTTTGATGACCATTGCTCTATAAGTACAGTTTAAGATCTGTTACTGCTAGGCCCTCATCCTTAACATTTCTTCTCATTATTTCCCTTGATATTCTTGATCTTTTGTTCTTCCAAATGAACTTTGTTATATTTTTTTCTAATTCTTTTTAAAAAGTTTTTTGGTAGTATGGCACTGAATAAGTAAATTAATTTAGGTAGGATTGTCATTTTTATTATATTAACTCATCATACTCATGAGCAATTAATGTTTTTCCAATTATTTAGATCTAGTTTTAATTGTATGCAAAGTGTTTTGTAGTTGTGTTCATATAATTCCTGTGTTTGTCTTGGCAGATAGATTTGTAAATATTTTATATTGTCTAGAGTGAATTTAAATGGAGTTTTCCTTTCCAAATCCTGTTGCTAAATTTTGTTGGAAATATACAGAAATGCTGATGATTTATGTGGGTTTATCCTATACCCTGCAACTTGGCTAAAGTTATTTCCTCTAGCCATTTAGTTGATTTTCTAGGATTCTTAGTTCAATAGTTCTTTTATTTATAATTTTATTAATTTCTCCTTTAATTTTTAGGATTTCCAATTTAGTTTTTATCTGGGAATTTTTAATATGCTCTCCTTCTAATTTTTTAAGTTGCAAGCCCAATTCATTGATATCCTCACTCTTCATTTTGTTGCTATAGGCATTCAGTGATATAAATTTTCCCCTGAGTACTGCTTTGGCTGTATGCCATAGGTTTTGATATGTTGTCTACTCATTGTCATTCTCTTTAATGAAGTTTGTAATTGTTTCTATGATTTCTTTTTTGACCCAGCAGTTTTGAAGAATTAGATTAGTTTCCAACTAATTTTAAATTTGCCTTTCCATGGACTGTTGTTGATGATGATTTTTCCTCATTGTGATTTGAAAAAGAAGAATTTATTATTTTTTGTTTTTCTGCATTTGTTTGCAATAGTTCTATGCCTTAGTACATGGTCAATCTTTGTATATGCACCATGTATTGCTAAGAATAAGGTATATTCATTTTTGTCCCTATTCAGTTTTCTCCAGATATCTATTAACTCTAATTTATCTAGCATTTCATTCACTTGCCTTCTTATTTATTTTTTGGTTCTATTTATCTAGTTCTGAAAGGAGAAGGCTGAGATCCCCTACTGGTATGGTCTTACTATCTATTTCCTCTTTGAGCTCCTTTAATTTTTCCTTTAGAAATCTAGATGCTATACCATTTGATGCATAAATATTTAGTAATGGCATTTCTTAATTGTTTACAATAGTGCCCTTTAGCAAAATGTAATTTCCTTCCTTATCTCTTTTAATCAGATCAATTTCTACTTTAGCTTTGTCTAGTATCATGATTGCTACTCCTGATTTTTTTACTGTAGATGATGCATGATAAATTCTACTCTAGCCCTTTGCCTTGAATCTGTTTGTATCACCCTGCCTCAAATGTGTTTCTTGTAAACAACATATAGTAGGACTCTCCTATCCATTGCAGGTGTATGGGTGAGTTCATCCCTTTCACATTTAGCATTATGATTACTAACTATGTATTGCCCTCCATCATATTATCCCCTTTAGAGCCTGCTCTTTCTCTTTTTTCTCTGTTTCTCCTTATTAGTATTTTGCTTTTTGTCACCCCCCAGTTCCCCTTCCCTTCAATTACCTCCCATTTCCCTTGTCTCTGTACAGTGATAGAATTCTATACCCCACTGAGTATACTTGTTTTTCCCTCTCTTAGCCAGTTACAATGAGAGTAAAGTTTAAGCATTGTCCATCATCACCCTTATCCTCCTCTGTGTTGATTTTTTATGCTTCTTTATGTTATATAATTTACTACATTCTATCTCTCCCTTCCCTTTTCTTTCAGTGCTACCTTCTCTTTCACCCAGTGATTTTTAACATATCATTCATATGTATATATATATATCATACATACATATCATCTTATATTATCATATATATCATATCATCATAATCAGCTTACTTCCCCACCCTCTTTCTAGATAAATGCCTTCTATCTTCTCTAATACTTAGAATAATTTTTGAGAATTACAAGTATCCTCTTTCCATATAGATATATAAACATTTTGACCTTGAATAGTCCCATAAATTTTCTCTTTCTTATTTACCTTTTTGGGCTTCTCTTGTGTCTCATGTTTGGACTAAAAATTTTTGTTTAGGTCTGGCTTATTCCTCAAGAATGCTTGGAAATCTTATTATTGAATGCCCATTTTTCCCCTGAAAGAACATACTCAGTTTTGCTGAATAGGTGACTATGTGTTGTGAACCCAAATCTTTTGCCTTTCTGAATATCATATTCAATGCCTTTCAATCCTTTAATGTAGAAGCCACTAGGTCCTGTGAGATCCTAATTGTGGCACCATGGAATTTCAATGATTTCTTTCTGTCTGCTTAAAGAATTTTCTCCTTATTTTGGTGGTTCTTGAATATAGCTATTATATTCCTGGAAGTTGTCTTTTGAGAATTTCTTTCTGGAGGTGATATGTGAATTCTTTTAATTTCAGTTTTATATTCTTATTTAAGGATCTGTGGGCAGTTTTCTTTAATAAAGTTCTTATAGTGTGATGACTAAAATTTTTTCTTAATCATGGCTTTCAGTTAATCCAATAATTCTCAAATTGTCTCTCCTAGATCTATTTTATTGGGCAGTTATTTTTAATAAGATATTTCATGTTTTCCAATTTTATCATTCTTTTATTCTGCTTTATTGTTTCTTGGTTTCTCATGAAATCATTAGTTTCTACCTGCTCAATTCTGATTTTTAAGGCCCAATCCTCTCTCAGTCTTTGGTTTTCCTTTTTCAATTGACCCATTTCTTCTTGCATCACTTTCATTTCTCTTTCCCACTATATTAATTAAAATTATAAGGCTGATAGTAGCTTAATAACTTCATTAAATTAGAATAGTAGTAGTAGTAAAGCAAGGTAAAGGTATAAAAGAGGTAAAGAGATACTGAACTTTTTAATCTATTGGCTGCCATGGTGGGCTATAGCTAAATTCTGACATGGGTTCCTTCCATTCTTCACATTCTTGCCAAAGAAGACCCCAAAGACCACTGGGTCTCCACTTATAAGCTCTTTTCTCCACCCACTAGCTCTCACCCATCACATCTCAGGTACTAACCATAGTTTCTTAATTTTCCTGGGCTGTCCGGGGCATGGGATGGGGGGGGGGGGATGCCTTTGGAATCACTTTCCTGTCTCATTGGTTCCTTGGTTCTTTAACTTCCTTTCTCTGAGAGCATATCTATACCTGAATTTACTCAGTACTCTTTAACCTCCAGGTCATGGAGAGGTGATGTTAAAAAATGTGACATAATGGGGAGAGAAATTTGCTTCTGACAATCCCCACTATTATTCTTTTGGGAGACAAACTTGTTAAACTCTCCCCAATTGAAGTCTGGGAGATGAATATGCCTAGTCTCCCCAATGAATCATTTCACATAACCAGCTTATACATCTAAAGATTTCTCTTACTAGAGGTATATAAAACATTTCACTTTACAAAGAGGGAATTACAACAATGTGGGGATAAGAGGAAAAGAAAAGAGAAATAAAACAAAAATGATTGATAGATGCTTTGACAAAAAGCCAATTACGGTGCACTCTCCTTTGGCATAAGAGTTTACATTCAGAATAAATGATATATTCAATCCCCTTCAGTTCAGTTCACTATCTCCCAAAGGTCACTCTATATCTTTTGCTATAGTGTGTGGTTTCTGTAGGCATCCTTATGGCACCTTCTCCAAAAGTTCCAATTTCTTGATTCAGGATGCTGGAGATTCTCTTTTCCTAAAATTCTTTAAAAGATCTTAAACCTTGGATTTTAGGATAATTATACACCACCACCCCCCCGAGGAGGGTGTTGACCAACACTAGAATCACCCTGTGATTCATGACTGAGTTATGAGGTATAGTAATAAATTCCCAAAAGAAAACCAACCCCCCAAAAAAAACAAGTAGAAGAGAAAAAACAAAATTCTGGATGAAAATATATATCAAAATCATGTATACATAAAATTATAAGTAAAAAAGAATAAATCTACAACAGGTCCTTGAATCACCAGCAAAGTCCAATTAAAGTGATTTATATCCTATAAACCTGCAGGACAATTGCAGCAATATTGCACTTACCCTTTAGCAGCCAGGACTACAGAAAATTGCCATACTATAAAAGAGAAGGGACTAGTCTCTGAGGTAAAAGGGAAATATGATTCCCTGGTCTGATTTTACCTTCAATTTCAGGGATAGGGGAGCCAAAATGAAAGTCAAACTAAGGTACTTGTTGGCATCTGGAACAGGGAAGTCCAGCATCTGGATTTATCAAATAGCCACTTCCTCAAAGCAAGTCCTCTGTCTTGGTGCAGATCCTCATCAATCCCACAGGGATTATTGGTGTCCTTGACCTTGTGCTTCTTTGCACTGTGCAATGGCTCTTTTGTGATCCCTTCTTCTGAAATAAGATGCAGTTATTAGTAAAAGTCCCATAATATTTAACATTCCATGGCAGGTTTCCATAATATAAAGCTTTGAGTATGCATTGTTATTACATATTGTAAAATTATTATTCAAAATCAAAAGCATTAATATTGATTCCATGTACTCACATACAAAAAAATAAGAAAGAAAAAATTTAATATCCTATTGCAAATATAAAGAAAAACATTTTCCTCTGCCCCTCTAGATTGGTTTTGAAGTCTTTTTTCAGTTATTCCAGAATCTGTGTGCAATTCATATTTTTCTTTTGGTTGTTGCATGTGTTTCCTTTGCATTCACTGTCCCCTTCTGTGTCTATATCTTACTCTTTGTCTCCATAACAATGCTTTAGAGTTAGGTGCTTTTTTATTGTTTGCTCATTTTTCCTATCTAATTATAGGTAGGCTTGGGGGGATGATGTAATGGTCTGAGTTTTTGGAGAGCCCCCTTCCTGTGCTGACTCAATTGCCCCCTTGTTATGCTGTTAGCTTAAAGCAGGGGTCCCCAAACTTTTTACATAGGGGGCCAGTTCACTGTCCTTCAGACCATTGGATGGCTGGACTATAAAAAAAAAACTACGAACTAATCCCTATGCACACTACACATATCTTATTTTAAAGTAAAAAAAAGGGAACAAATACAATATTTAAAATAAAGAACAAGTAAATTTAAATCAACAAACTGACCAGTAATTCAGTGGGAACTATGGACCTGCTTTTGGCTAATGAGATGGTCAGTGTCCAGTTCCATATTTTGTCACTGCTAGCCATAACAAGTGATGCAAGTGTGCGTCAGTTAGTCTAGATCTGGTTGGAGATTTCAGATGTTTCATTCTGGAAAAAGTTTGTTCACAGATATAAGTGCTGCCAAAGATGGTTCCCATTTTGAGTGCATGGTTCCTGAGATTAGGATATGTCTCAGAGGGGAGAGATGAATAGGAAGTAGGCAAGCTGCTTGACTTGAATGCATCTTTCAGAGAGTCACAATTCTACAGTTCAGCCAGTTCCATTTGGTAAATTGTATCCATATTTTCAATGTCAATAGAAAATGGGTTATGGAAAAGCTTTATGTCCTGTTCATGGAGATGAAGCTCTTTAAATCTGAATTGGAACTCCTTTTGCAACTTTTCCAGTGAATCCACACATGCTTCTTTTGGGAATGCAATCAAAGGTTTTCCCACTAACAGATTTTGAGTTAAGGGGAGATGGCAGAAATTTTCCTCCTTTACTTGTTTGTTAAGGAGGCCTAATTTTACTTCAGATGCTTTCATATGTGGCTGCATATCACAGATGAGTTTCCCTTTTCCTTGTTGCACATTGAAACTGTTGAGTAGCCCTGTTACATCTGTCAGAAAGGTGAGATGCCATTTACATTCTGCATCATTGAGCTCTGGTACTTCTTTGTTTTTTGAAAACATAAAAGCTGTAATCTGTGGAAGTAAGTCATAGAGATATTTCAAAACTCTCCCTTGACTCAACCAACAGACTTCTGTGTGGTATAGGACATCTTCACAGACAACATTTAGCTCAGACAGAAATTTCTGAAATTGTCTGTGGTTTAGTGCAGTAGCTCTAATGAAGTTAAAACAAGATACCACAATTTTCATAACAGAGTCCCACTTCAGTGATTTACTACATAGCAACACTTTTTGGTGGATGAGGCAGTGTATGGCTATTGGATGAGAATGGTTACATTTGTCCATCTCTTGGTTAATGTAAGCAATTACTCCTTTCTTAGACCCTACCATGCTAGGAGCACCATCAAATGTCACACTGGCTAGTTTAGCCCAGTCCAGCTCCAAATCCTTCACAGTTCGGAAAATCTTTTCATAGATATCCTCTCCTGTAGTTGTTGCTTTGATGCTTTGCAGTGCAGCAAGCTCTTCTGTGATTTCAAAATTGTCATTCATCCCACGAATAAAAATTAGAAGTTGTGCAAAATCACAAACATCATTGCTCTCATCGAGTGCCAAGGAAAAATACGAAAGGTTTCCTGAGGAGTTTTGCAAATGCTGATGCAAATTATCTCCCTTTTCTTCAATCCTTCATGTAATTGTAGATCCTGAAAGACTAACTGTACTAAATAAATCTGCCTTTTTTGGACACATCTCTTTGGCAATAAAAAGAAGGCACTCTTTAACAAATTCTCCCTCCACAAATGGTCTGCCAATGTATGCTATTAGCTTGGCAACTTGAAAACTTGCTCACAATGATGAAATATTTAGCTGCTTCTGCTTCACAAAAGTATTTTGCTGAGTTGTCACTGTATTTTGCAGTTTTGATATTTTACTTTTCTCACATCTCTGACCAAACAATCATATTTATCTTTATGTTGAGTTTGATACTGTCAATTGTATTCTTTGAACATATACACTATATTCTGGCATATCAAACACACAACTCTTTCCTTGCTGCATGAAAAAGTAATTATAAGTCCATTGTTCTTTGAATATCCTACACTCCGAGTCAATTTTTCTCTTTCTTGCCATCATTGTTTCCTAGGGATTCCAAACTGCAAATAGTAAAATACCTATATCTATATCTATATCTATCTATCTATCTATCTATCTATCTATCTATCTATCTATCTATATATGTGTGTGTGTGTGTTACATATATATATGTACATATATATATATATACATACACATACATATATACAACTCTACAAAAACAATAATTTTGCCCACACAGAGGCATACAGACTACACTGCCCATCAATGCAGTCTGATCTGTGTCCATAAATGCTGCCTTCCCAGTCTACATCATTTCAGCCTCACCAGTGGCCATATTGTTAGGACTCCACTTTTACCTCAGGCTCACACTGGTGTGGTGTGGAAACCAGCATGATTACAGAGTCAGTTCATCCACCACCTTTCCAGTTGACAATACCTTGTTCGAACCACACTGTGATCTGTAAACTCACACAGGCATCTGATCACATGGGTACCCATGTGATCAGATTCCACAACAGGAAAAAAGAAGCCATGACACTAGTGTATGTCCTCTTGTGGTCCATATTTATGGATCTGTGATTATAGACTGTAACATAAAAAACACATGCCTCACTCCCCCCACATAGTATAATGTCAACCATATGCCCCTAGATGCACAACATAATGGCCCCTATTATGTTTTGCATCTGGGGGAGTGTGGGGGTCATTGTACTAATGTTTTCCCCAAACTAAGACACTGTCTTATATTAATTTGACCAAAAAACCAAGGGGTGTCTTATAAAACACCCAGTGGCAGTAGTGGGCTTCTTACAGTAGAGGCCCACTGCTGATGTCACAGGCCAGATCACTGCTATCCAATGCCTGTATACAGTACTTGAGGCAGTGCTGGGCCTGTGACACTGTATCCAGATGTCTGGGATAGGGGAGGCTGCAGCACTGGCTGTGATGGGGCTGTCGCACCTTGCACAGGCTCATTACTGCAATCACTATACCGAGCAGCAGTATACACAGTGCAGAATCCCCTCCCCTCAGATCGCCATTCACCATTATGACATCTTCCATTGTGCAGCCACATAATCTTTTGTGTGGTGCCTTGTTCTTTCAGTTACTCTTAGATTAAAGTGCCACGCTAAGGATTATGTCGCCAGAAATAGTACTGTACATGAGTGTGGTATGAGCCTCCAAGAGTACAGGAAGAAGATGCATCCTCCTCTGCTCCTCTTACTGACCACCAATGAAAGAGGTGCCCCTTCTGTAAGTGCAGTGGGGGCCAGATAAAGGGCATCAGGGGGCCACATGTAGCCCCTGGGCCATAGTTTGGGGACCCCTGGCTTAAAGACATGTCTCAGGCTTAAGTATGAGCTTTTAATCTCACTCTGGTCTTGATCAGATCAGAGGCTGATCAAATTCTAGTCCCAGGCTTAGGCTCAAGTTTTTGGTCTCACTGTGTACTTGATCCAATCAGGTACACCCTTGATTGTCCTGTCTTGGAGGCCCTCCCTGTGCTTTAGGCAAAAAAATGAGTACTTAGTACTTAGTACTATCAGCCACCCCAAAGTGTGAACTATGTCCTTATTCCATGCCCAAACTAGAATTCCCTGGGCTGGGGCTCACTTTTCCACAGGTTTGAAATTTAAATGAGTATGGGTTGGCTTATACCACTATTTACCCAGGCAGGATCTCAGGGTCTGGATGTTTGGCTTAGGCTTAAATTCTGAGCCTTGGATAGCATATGTGGGGGGGGGTGGTCTTGCTCTTGACTTGCTCTTCCCTCCTTGCTATAGCTTCTTGCTGGGTCTGAACTCCTCTAACCCCAGTGCCTCAAATGTTTGTTGCCTACCTTTGGGTTTTTCTTTTCTTGAAAGTTGTTTCAATCTGCCTCCTTGTTGGTTCTTTCAGTCCTGTATTCATTTTGTGGAAATATTTTAATCTTGGTCAGAGAGGATTCTCATGATGGCACAAAGCTGCTCTGGATTACTCCACCATCTTGGCTCCACTCTTGGAATGTATTTTTCTACCTTAATATTCTTGGTTTTTTTGTTTTTCCAGGTGAACTTTGTTATAATTATAATATAATAAAAAATAATTTAAAAATATAGAATTTTTTCTAATTCTATAAAAAAGTACATTGGTAGTTTGACAGGTATGGCACTGAATAAATGAATCCATTTAGGTAGGATTGTCATTTTTATTTTATTAGTTCATCCTATCCATGAACAATTAATGTTTTTCCAATTTTTTAGGTCTTGTTTTATTTATATGAGAAGTGTTTTGTAGTTGTGCTCATAGATAGATTCCCAAATATTTTATATTGTCTAGAGTTATTTTAAATAGACTTTCTCTTTCCAACTCTTGCTGCTCATTTTTGTTGGAAATATATAGAAATGCTGATGATTTGTGTGGGTTTATTTTGTATCCTGCAACTTTGCTAAAATTATCAATTATTTCTACTAGCTTTTTAGTTGATTTTTTAGGATTCCCTAAATTTACCCATCATGTCATCTAAAAAGAGTGATAGTTTAGTTTGCTCATTACCTACTTTAATCACTTCAATTTCTTTTTCTTCTCTAATTGCTACCACTAGAATTTCTAAAACAATATCAAGTAATAGTGGTGATAACAGGAATCCGTGCTTCACTGATGATCTTATTGGGAAGTCTTCTAACTCATCCCCATTACAGATGATACTTGCTGATGGTTTTTAAATAAATATTGTTTATTATTTTGAGGAAAGACCTTTCTATTCATATACTTTCTAGTATTTTTAATAGGAATGGGTGTTGTATTTTGTCAAAGGTTTTTTCTGCATCTATTGAGATAATCATGTGATTTCTGTTGGTTTGATATTGATGTGATCAATTCTGTGGATGGTTTTCCTAATGTTAAACCAGTCTTGCACTCCTGGTATAAATCCCACCTGGTCATAGTGAATAATCCTTGTGATAATGTGTTAGAGTCTTTTTGTTCGTATTTAAGATTTTTGCATCTATATTCATTAAGGAGGTTGGTCTGTAATTTTCTTTCTCTCTTTTTGTTCTTCCTGGCTTAGGATCAGTACCATATTTGTTTCATAAAAAGAATTTGGTAAGATTCCTTCTTTGCTTATTTTGTCAAATGGTTATATAGTATTGGAATTAATTGTTCTTTAAATGTTTGATAGAAATCAAGTGTGAATCCATCTGGCCCTGAGGATTTTTTCTTAAGGAGTTCTTTGATGGCTTACTCAATTTCTTTTTCTGAGATGGGATTATTTAACTATTCTTTTTCCTCTTTTGTTAATCTAGGCAATTTATATTTTTGTAAATATTTACCCATTTCACCTAGATTGTCATATTTATTGTAATATAATTGAGCAAAATAGTTCTTAATAATTATCTTCATTTTCTCTTCATTAGAGGTGAGATCACTCTTTTCATCTTTGATACCGTTAATTTGATTCTCTTCTTTTTTAAAATTAACCATCACTTTATCTATTTTATTTGTTTTTTCAAAGTGCCAGGTCCTAGTCTTATTTATTAGTTCAGTAATTCTTTTACTTTCAATTTTATTAATTTCTACTTTAATTTTTAGGATTTCCAATTTAGTTTTTTATCTGGAGATTTTTAATTTGTTCTCTTTCTAATTTTTTAAGTTGCAAGCTCAATTAATTCCCCTTCCTCTCTATTTTCTTGATATGGGCACTGAGAGATATAAATTTTCCCTGAGGACTGCTTTGGCTGTATCCCATAAATTTTTAATATGCTGCCTCCTCATTGTCATTCTCTTCAATGAAATCAGTAAGTGTTTCTATGATTTGTTTTTTGACCCAACAATTTTGAAGAATTAGATTATTTAGTTTCCAATTAATTTTAAATTTGCCTCTCCATGAATGCTTATTAATTATAATTTTTATCACATTATGATATTAAAAAGTGGCATTTATTATTTCTCCTTTTCTGCATTTTTGCAATGTTTTTATGTCCTAGTACATGGTCAATCTTTGTATATGTAGTATATAATGCTAAAAAGAAGGTATATTCATTTTTATCCCTGTTCAGTTTTCTCCAGATATCAATTAACTAATTTTTCTAACATTCCATTCACTTCCTTTCTTCATTATTTATTTTTTTGGTTCTATTTATCTAGTTCTGATAGGGGAAGGTTGAGGTCTCCCACTAATGAGGTTTTACTATTTACTTCTTCCTTAAGCTCATTTAGTTTCTCCTTTAGAAATATGGATGGTATATATCATTTGGTGCATAAATGTTTAGTAATAATATTACTTCATTGTTTATAGTACCTTTTAGCAAAATTTAATTTCCTTCATTTTCTCTTTTAATCAGATCCATTTCTACTTTAGCTTTGTCTGGTATCATGATTGCTACTCTTGCTTTTTTTTACTTTAGATGATGCATAATATATTCTTCTCTAGCCTTTTACCTTTAATCTGTGGGTCACCCTGCCTCAAATGCATTTTTTATAAACATATAGTAAGATTCTGTTTTTTAATCCATTCTGCTATCTGCTTCAGTTTAATGGGTGAGTTCATCCCATTCACATTCAGAATTATGATTACTATATCGCCACAAAATGAATACAGGAGTGAAATAACCAATTAGGAGACAGAATGAAACAACCTTCAAGAAAAGAAAAACCCAAAAGGTAGGCAAGGACCATCTGGGGAACTGAGGTGAGAGGTGAGCAGAGCTAGCAGGAGGTTATAACAGGAAGTGAAGAGCAAGCCAAAAGCAAACCACCACCACCCCACCTTACCACCACCCTACATCTGTTGTCAAAGGTTTCTGAACTTAAACCCTAACTAACAGTCATACCCTGAGATCCTACCTGGGCTAATAGTGGTCCAAGACAACTCACACCCCTTGAAATTTCAAACCTGTGGAGAAGTCCAGAGTTCCAGCCCAGGGCAATCCAGACTAAAAGGGGTTGATCCATTTGGGCCCAGAACAAAGCCAGGAATCCCAGACTGAGCTTGGGATGAGGACATAATCCATGGTTTGGGGTGAGGACACAGTTCTCAAGGGGAACCTTGCCCCAGATATTTTTGCCGAAAACTAAGGGTGGAACTCCAGGACAGAGCAATCAAGGGTATACCTGATTGAATCAAGACTACCTTGAGACCAAAAACTTGAGTCTAAGCCTGAGGCTAGCATTTGATCAGCTCCTGATGTGATCAAGTTTAGACTTGGATCAAAAGCTTATACCCAAGCCCAAGGAAAGTCTTTAAGCTATCTTCATCTCAAGAGTCAGTTGAATCATCAGGGGGATGGGGTTCTCAGAGCTCTCAGCCCTCAGACCATCTGGTAAACTAATAACAACCCAGAAATCAGCTAAAAATATCAAGGAAACACTGAAGAGGGTACCTCAATTTCCCAGAAAACAGAGTCTACCTATAATTAGATAGGAAAAATGAGCAAACAACAAAAAAGCACTTAACTCTAAAGAATTCTTATAGTGACAAAGAGCAAGGTACAGACACAGAAGGGGACACATACAAAGTACAAAAGAAAAATATGGATTGGGCGCAGATTCTGGAAAAGCTCAAAAAGATTTCAAAAACCAATTAAGAGAGGCAGAGGGAAAGTAGGGAAGAGAAATGAAAGCAATGCAAGAAGAAATGGGCCAAATGAAAAAAGAGACCCAAAAGCTGACAAAGAAAAATCAGGCGTTAAAAAAATCAGAATTTGGCAACCAGAAACTAATTATTTCACGAGAAATCAAGAAACAATAAAATCAAATCAAAAGAATGAAAAATGAAGAAAATATGAAATATCTTAATGAATAAAACAACTTACCTGGAAAATAAATCCAGGAGAGACAATTTGAGAATTATTGTACTACCTGAAAGCCTTGATCAAAAGAAAAAAAAAAACTTGGATATCATAATACAAGAAATTATCAAAGAAAACTGCCCAGATATCCTCAAACAAGAAATTAAAATTAAAATTGAAAGAATTCACAGATCACCTCCAGAAAGTTGTCCTCAAATGACAACTTCCAGGAATATAATAACTAAATTCAAGAGCCCTAATGCCAAGGAAAAAATATTGCATGCAGCCAGAAAGAAAAAATGTAAATACCATGGAGCTACAATCCAGATCATACAGGACCTAGCAGCTTCTACATTAAATAATCAGAAGGCATGGAATATTATAATCAGGAAGGTAAAAGATCTAGTTTTATAACACAGATTCACCTATCCAGCAAAACTGAGTATATTCTTTTGTGGGGGGACGGGTGGTTATTCAATAATATAGAAGATTTCCAAGCATTCCTGAGGAATAAGCCAGAATTAAACAAAAAATCTGAAGATCAAATATGAGACCCAAGAGAAGCCTAAAAAGGTAAATAAGCATGATAATAAATAGGCTTAGGTGTAAGTTTTTGGTCTCACTATGTATTTGATATAATTGGGCATACAATTGATTGCCCTGTCCTGGAACTCTACCATGAGCTTTTGGCCAAAAGATCCAGACCCACTTTGAGTCTACCAACTATTGGGACTCCTGGTTTCTCTCTGGGTCCAAGCAGATCAGCCCACTTAAGCACAGTATCCTGGACTGGAGTTCCAGACTTCTGCACAGGTTTAGAATTTAAAGGGGGATGGGTTGGTTAGACCTCTATTTTGCCCAGGCAGGGCCTCAGGATCTGAGTGTTAGTTTGGGCTTAGGTTCCATACCTGGAACAGCAGCTGTGGGGTGGAGGTGGGGTGTCTTGCTCTAGGTTTGATCTTCACTCCTTGCTGTATCCTCCTGCTGACTTTGCTCCCCTCTCACCTCAGTGCCTACCTTTGAATTTTTACTTTTCTTGAAAGTTGTTTCACCCTGTCTCTTTCTTGGTTCTTTTTCTCCTATAATTATTTTGTGGTGTTGTTTTAATATTGGTTGGAGAGAATTCTCGTGATGTCTCTGAGCTTCTCTGCTTTACTCCACCATCTTGGCTCCGCCCTCGGAACTCCAGGATTAACGGTTCCTTAAATGTTTGGTATAATGCACTCATGAATCCATCTGATCCTGGGGGTTTTTCTTAGGGAGCTTCATTGATGGTTTGTTCAATTTCTTTTTTTTTTTTGAGATATGATTATTTAAGTATTTTATTTCCCCTTTTGGTAATCTTTGGTAATTGGGACAGTTTATGTTTTGTACATATTCATCCATTTCACTTAAATTGTCAGCTTTACTGACATATAATTAAGCAAAATAACTCCTAATAATTGTTTTAGTTTCATCTTCATTGGTTATACATTCACCCTTTTCATTTTTGATGACTAGTAATTTAACTAATAGTTTGATTTTCCTTTTTTTTATCAAGTTAACCAATGGTTTATCTATTTTATTGTTTTTTTTCCATAAAACTATCTTCTACTTTTATTTGTTACTTCAGTGTTTTTTTTAGATTTTTATTAATATCTCCTTTGATTTTCAGAATTTCCATTTTGTGTTTAATTAGGGATTTTTTAATTTGTTCTTTTTCTAGTTTTTTTCACTGCATGCCCAATTCATTGGTCTGGTCTTTCTTTTACTAATGCACACATATAGCTATGTAAATGTTCCACTAAGTACTACTTTTGCTACATCTCACAAATTTTGGAACATTGTCTCATTGTGATCATTCTCTTTAGTAAACCTTTTGATTATGTGATTTATTCTTTGACCCACTCACTTTTTAGAATTAGATTAGTTTTCAATTAGCTTTAAATCTGTGCTTCCACAGCCCTTTATTAAATGCAATTTTCTTACATTATGATTTGAAAAGGATTTGTTTAATGTTTATGTTTCTACGTTTGGTTGCAAAGTGTTTATATCCTAATACATGGTCAATTTTTGTGAAGGTGCTATGTACAGCTGAGAAAAGAAGTTAAACTCCTTTCTATTTTCATTCAGTTTTCTCTAGAAGTCTATCATATCTAACTTTTCTAGGATTTTATTCATGTCCCTTACTTCTTTCTTATTTACTTTATGGTTAGATTTATCAAGCTCTCAAACTCTGAGAGGGGAAGAGTTGAGGTCCCTCACTAATGTAGTTTTACTGCCTGTATCCTCCTTTAATTCATCTAACTTTTCCTTTAAGAATTTGAATGTATGCCATTTGGTATCTATATGTTTAATATTAATATCACTGCATTGTCTGTGGTTCATTTTTAGCAAGATGTATCCTGCTTATCTCTATTAATTGGGTCTCTTTTTGCTTTTGCTTTGAGATCATGATTTCTACCCCCTGCCTTTTTTTTTACTTCAACTGAAGCATAATAGAGTGCTCTACTTTATTTTCACACTATGTGTCTTTGTTTCAAGTGTGTTTCTTGTAAACAATATATTTTTTGGATTCTGGTTTCTAATCCATTCTATTATTCTTTTCCCTTTTATGGGTAAATTCATCCTACTCACATTCAGTTATGTTCACTAACTGCATTTCCCTCCATCCTATTTCTTCTATTTAGCCTTCTCTCTCTCTCTCTTTTTATCCTATCCCTCCTTCTGACCACTGCCTTCTTTATCTGTGGTCCTTTTATTATCCTTCCTTTCTCCTATTTCCTTCCACTCCTACTACCCTTTTTGGTATGATAGATTTCCAGTACCAATTGAGTTCTTAGATATATTTTTCTCTTTTTGAACCAATTTGGATGTGAGTGAGGGTCAAGCATTGCCACCATGGCCCGCACCTTTTTCTTTCCTTTCCATTATAAAAGCTCTTCCTTACATATCTCTTTTATGTGAGATTATGTTCCCCATTCTTCCTCCCTGTTCCTCCTTCTTCTAGGACATCCCTTTCTCATCTATTCATTTTTTACATCATAAATTCTGTCAATTGACTCACTCCCATATCCTCACTGTAGGAAGAATCCTTTTAACTGCCCTAATATTTGTGAAGTTCTTAGAAGATATATGCATCCCATAGGGAAAGATAAACAATTTAATCTTATTGAGAAACTTATGATTTCTCTTTCATGTTTACCTTATTATGCTTTTCTTGGGTCTTGTATTTGAAAGTCAGCTTTTCTATTTAGTTCTGGTATTTTATCAGGAATTCTTGAATGTTCTTTATTTCATTATATATTCATTTTTTCCCTGAAGGATTATATTACATTTCTGGCTAGTTTTTTCTTCTTATAATCCTACTTCCTTTGCCTGTAAACCTCAAAACTTCTTAGACTTATAAATGTTGGAAATTTCACCATTGGGAAATTTCATACTTGAAAAATTTCCTATTGATAGTGGGTCTTGACTATTGGAATGTGAACCCCATTGGCATGGGAGGTCCTTCTCTTTCCTTCTTAAGATTACTTTAGGACAGAAACCTTTTGCTGAACAATGGAAAGGACTTTGACCTATGCTTAAGCATAGAACAGGAATTTCTTTGAGTCATGATTGATTTTAGAATTGATACAATGGAGATACTTGGAATCAATCTCCACCCTATTCAGTCCTAACAGGATTGAGTAAGGGCTGCAGCCTAGATCAAAATTTAATTATTCTAATCTCTACCCTACTCAGGTTAACAGGATTTAGAAAGGGCTGTAGCAAAGGATCAAAGATTTAATTATTTGAAAATATGACCTTCAACAGACATGTGCAAAGCCAGAAGACCTCTGGGCGGTCCTGGGTTAAGCTAGAGCCTCCATTGGCACAGGGAAATTGATGGACAGGTGATTGGTAGATGTGAGGACTGAGGGGAGGCAACTTGGATGGTTTCCTTAAAGAGAGGGGAGTCTGAAGACTGAGGGTGGTTGAGGAGTTGGCCAGAGTGGTTGCGGTGTGCTCTGAGAAGCTTGCTCTGAAGGAAGCTGAAGGTGGGGGCCTCTGAGACTGTTTCTCCATTTTGGTCACGTGAGTAATAGGGACTGATCTTTTTTCTTTGCCCCAGCTATCTAAGGGCTTGGGCCTTTTGGCCCAGCCTAAGCAGAATGGGTATTTAAGCCCTATTCCCTTCTCTCCCTTTTTCTCTCTCTCTATCTCTAATTCCTTTCTTACTCCTATTGTAATTAAACTCCATAAAAGATTTACTGCTGACTTGAGTTTTCATTTAGGAATTACATAGCTGAATTCCTTGGCGACCTTAAATTAATATATATCAGTCTTTTAAAGTGATTCCCTTGTAACATGCCTTCTAGAATATCATGTTCCAAATCTTCTGTTCCTTTAATGCAGAACTGCTACATCTTGTATGATTCTGACTGTGGGCCTATGGCAATTGAGTGCTTTCTTTCTTGCTGCTTAAAGTGCTTTCTCTTTCACCTATGAGCTCTGGAATTTGGCTATAATATTCCTAGGAGGTTTAATATGGGGATATCTCTCAGGTGATGATCAGTGGATTCTTCCCATTTCTATTTTACCTGCTATTTTTGGATTTATCTTATAGCTATTGGGGCAGATTTGATTGGTGATTTTTTGAAATATGATGTCTAGGCTCTTTCTTTGATCATGACTTTCAGATAATCCAATAATTTTTCAATTATCTCTCCTTGATCTGGTTTCTAAATTCAGTTGTTTTTCCAATATGTTATTTCACATTTGCTTCTATTTTACATTTCCATATTCAGGAAGAATTGGGAGCATTATCTCACCTCCATCTATTTCTTATTGTCTCGTAAAGTCAATACCTTTCACTTGCGCAATACTAATTTTTAAGGAATTATTTTCTTTGGTGTGCTTCTATCTTTTCCCATTTAGACAATTCTTTTTAAAAAAAACCCTTACCTTCTGTCTTAAAATCAATATTGTATATTGGTTCCAAGGTAGAAGAGTGGT
This sequence comes from Monodelphis domestica, assembly GCF_027887165.1. Classification (NCBI taxonomy): domain Eukaryota; kingdom Metazoa; phylum Chordata; class Mammalia; order Didelphimorphia; family Didelphidae; genus Monodelphis; species Monodelphis domestica. The sequence continues at coordinate 527,721,650 of NC_077228.1, forward strand.
AAGGGATAGGCAATGGGGGTTAAGGTGGCTTGTCCAGGGTCGCATATCTAGGAAGTGTCTGAGGCTAGATTTTAACCCAGGATTTCCCAACTCTAGACCTGGCTCTCAATCTACTGAGCCTATCTGCCCCCACTTCCACTCCCTTATAACTTTAACCTTTTCCATCCTTGAACTATGACACAGAAGTGATTATAGGAAATGGAGTTGCCAGACAGTTGCCACTCAGGGTTCCCATCCCTTTAGACTGAAAGCACCCCTCTCTGTCTTTGAAGAAGCGAAACTATGCAATGGCATTGCCAAATAACATCCTTCCCTCCAGGATCAGCACAGGAATACCTATAATCTCATTCTAATCACTTGCCAGTTCCCCTTACTGTCTCTGGCTTGAAAGCTCCCTAAGCTGCTTCTGTCTCTACCATGAGACCTAGTCTCCTCACTGGTATTTCATTCATGTGGACTCTGAGCCAGTCTTCTCCCCCATGTCACAAATCTCTATTTCTGACCTCCCATGTTGTCTTGGGTAGGAAGAATATCTTACTCTGACCTATTGTTAGCTGTGCTATTCTAAAATTTAATTTGAGGTGTTATGTTAAAGTTATTTGGAAGGGAATTTTGGGAGAACTAAGCTTTTTATCCCCTGTCATTTTGGTCTTTAGATACACTCTTATACCCAAGAATAACTCACCTGAAAACTGAGTCGATTTCAAGGGAGAATGAAAAGGAAGACTTTCAAAACTTTCCCCAAAACGCCAGACTTAATTAGGAAATTTGAAATGTAAACACAACACAAACAAGAAAAACCTGCACAGTTTTAAAAATAATATGTGGAAGCTATGATATACGTTTTTAAAAGTAGAAAATGATGTGAAGCAGATATTCATGGATTAACATGTAGTCCCCCTCTTTGTGCTACTCTGTAGATGAAAATATTCTTTTTGTTGTTTAAGTCCAGAAAAAGAAAATTAATTTAATTTTTTATATTAATGAGTGAAAAATTCTTCCATTTTACTGGGTTTTTTAATTTTTCTATTTGCTCTTCTACCTCCACATTCCTGTTTCTACCACCTTCTTATGATAAGACAATAGTGAGTATTGATATATCATCTCGATTATGGCCAAACCAACAAAATCAATGGTTTCCAAAATCCTTTACTACCAAGGACTCTATTTGCATCTGATGCCATCTTTCTTTTTTAATTTTTTATGCCACACAGTCTAGACACAAATTCTCCTCTTCCCATGACCTACAGCCTGGAAGGGAAGATGAGACCAAGCACGGATAGTAGCCTCAGGAAAAACTGCTTCAGACATTTTCTGGTCCCTAATGGATGGACTTCTCCAGGGAAAAGTGACTTGGCAAACCATAGAATATTCTCCAAATTGCTTCCATTCTGTCTGTTTGTATTGGCTATTGATAGCTATTTTTGTTGTATTCTATATTTATGGTCTTTTCTTCTCTATCTCTCCTCAAAGGAAAAGAAAGAAGAAAATAGCACATCCGCCAACATACCATCAACTGATTCAAGCCCTGTCATTGCCACAGAAGAGATCAACCAGAGCTCCTCAACCATGGAAACAAGTAAATTAGAGGTACAGTTGTTTGCCCTGAAGCAGCTACTTTCAATTAGTTATTTATTTTCTTATTATGTCTTCTCTTTTTTCTATTTGTACAATAAATTTCATTGATATACTTTGTTTTTATATCACTGACCTTTCTCTTTCTTAATAAACTTGCTTCTTTTTACATTCATTTATAATCTGTCCTTCGTGTTGGCATTCCCTCCCATTGAATATTTTTTAACTTCTTATCCATTTCACTTTGCTGTCAGGTATTTGCACAAAATTTCCAGTGATATTAAATGTATTTCTGGAAAACTTTTACCTCTTCAGTTTTTTACGTAATTTTTGCCGTTTTCGTCAAGGGTTTTTTCTTGTATTTAGTCACTATTTCTGTTCATAGGTATTGGAAGAACACAGCAAGGACTTTCTCCTCTCCTGTAGCATTGATGTGAAGGCAAAATGGACATCTCTAGTCTTTTTTCCCCTCACCTCCCTTGATTCTTCTCCAAAGGCGATTTCCCTTTTTGCCAGGAGAGGAAGCAGGAAATTGGAGCCAGGAGCTCTCTCCATAGAGAGGGATTGCGATCCTAGAATTATCGCTCTCTTTTCTTTTAAATATTGTTAGTCTAAAGGTTATGGTTTTCAGGTGGAAGCTAACTTCTAATCACTATTCATTATTGGGAGATTCAGAAGCCCAACTTCATACCCAAGGCTTGGTTGCTTTCCCACCAAATACCAGTTTCAGTAATTAGAAAAGAAACACATTTATTTATTCAATTTAATAGCCAAGAATTAGCATTTGTCCTCTTTTGAAAATCAGGAAAATATGTGCCTGGGTGGAGTCTCTCCCACATCTCCTATCCTCCTCCTCAGCATTCCCAAACCCCAAATAATGTGTCAACAATCATCTCCACACTCTTTCCATGTCATGGGATGGAAATGAATTGCTATGGGCAGCTGAGTTCTCGGTTTCCATTTCCTCATGAATCACGGCTGTCAATTACCTGTTAATCATTTTTGTTTTCTCTGTACCATTCAAACACCATTCGCCTTGTCTCCGAGTAAGTCTGATTTGGAGGAAGGGGAAGTTTTCCATTTTCATCCATCTCATCGTCACCGCCATCATGAACATTTAAATAGTACTTTAAGGTTTGCAGAGTGCTTTAAATATATTAATTGATTTGATTTGTTTTTCCCAACACCCTGTAACATAGATGGTATTGTTATCCCCATTTTAAATGTGAATGAACTTGGGCTGTTTGGAGGGAAGTGAATTTTTTAGAATCACACAACTAATAAGAAGCTAAAGAATGCTTTGAACTCAGGTCTTCTTGGCTTCAAAACTGAAATCCATTCTATCCCCTAGAATCTTAAGCAGCTATTCTGTCTCTTCCTTGAACTCTTTCTTTACCTCCATCTAAAATTAAATATTGGGGGCAGCAGATTGAGAGCCAGGCCTAGAGATGGGAGGTCCTGGGTTCAAATCTGACCTCAGACACTTCCCAGCTAGCCCTTGCCACTCTTCTGCCTTGGATCCAATACACAGAAGTGATTCCAAGACCGAAGGTAAGGGTTTTAACAAATAAATAAATAAATACACAGATAGATAGATAAATGAATGAATAAATAAATAAATAGATGGATAAATAAATAGATAAATGAATAAACAAACAAATAAATGAATAAATATAAAGTTAAATCTTGTCAAAGCCAAAATTCCATTTAGACAAATGAAGTGATCTCCCAGCTTAAATATCTGGATGTAAGGTCACCGGGAAATTAAGAAAAATCCTTCTCCTGCAGTTCCAAGTCTTGTTGCTTTGCCTTATGCTTCAGACTCTTTCTTTACATTTCATAGTAACTGCAAAAATCCCTGACTCCAGAATCCTCTCATTCTCAACACTCAAAGTCATCTTTCTCACTTAACTATTAACTAAATCTCTCCTTTCTCTTTCAAAACAATCTTAAGCCCAGAGAAGTTATATTCAGTGTTATAACTTCTGGATTTTAAGGTCCTTGAGGGTTGGCTCAGTGTCCTGTTAATCTCTATAGGGCCCCAGGTACCTAATATATAACATTGTTTACAATAAGTACTAAATAAATGTTAAATCAGCCATGCTGTATATGATGGAAAGAGTTCTAGCTGTAGAAGAGATCTGACATGCACTAGCCATGTAACCTTGGGCAAGGCAAATCTAGAAATCCCCCAAAAGAAGCCAAGAACAATCTTATAACAACTGTAAGAATAATTTATAAAGATCACATAAAATAACCAAAAAAAAATAAAGCAAGAGATTTTAAAACTGAAATAAAATCCTTGGAGAAAAGATTGAAGAGAAAATAATAAGAATTATCCAAGTACTGGTAAAACTAAAATAGAATAAAAAGAAATCATTGAGTTCCTGTGAAAAATAAATATTAAAAGTTAGAAATATTAGAACCAAAGATTGAAATAAGAAATTTATTTGGAAAACAAGTCAAGGGGATCTCATTGAACACTCAGTATATTTCCAAAAAATGTATGATTATAGAAACTTTTCAGATTTATTAGGACTAGATGCTACCAATAGATATGAAACTAGACCTGAAGAACTGGAAGCTCCAAGTTCAATTCTAGCCTAAAATACTTGTGTGACCCTGAGTAAGTCACTTGACCTTTGTTTCCTCATCCATCAAATGGAGATGAAAATAATAACACCAACCTCCCAGAGTTTTGGTGAGATTCAAATGAAATAATATTCACAAAGCACTTTGCAAACATTAAAGTACTGCATAATTATGTGAAAATTGAAAAAAAAATCCACCAATCACTTCCTGAAAGAAACCCCAAGAGAAAAAGTCCCAAGAATATCATAGTCAAAGTCCAAAACTTTTACATTAAAGGGAAAATGTACTTCCAGCTACCAGGAATAAGTAATTCAAGTTCTGGGAAACCAGAGTAAGGAATACTCAAAATGTAACAACTTCTAATGACTAAACTAAAAACAACAAGAGGAAATCTTGAAATAAAATATTCTAAATGACAATAGATATCCTCTTACAACCAAGAATGATGACAGTCAAAAGCTGAGTAGATTTCAGGGGGAAATAGAACAGAGTAATTTCAAGGATTTCTGATAAAGATGCCCTACTTCAGTGGGAACTGTGAAATGCAAACAGAACAGAACATAAACATAAATAGAAATCTGGAAGGCAAATTCACCGAGCAATGGGATGAACTAGGTGATGGAGTTGTGTTCACATCCTCTTAAAGGATGAAAAAACCAATATTCCTTCAGAACCTTAAAACTATCAGAAGGTATCAAGAGATCCAAATGAGAAAAAAAAATTTTTTTTGATCCTCACCACATCCATTTAGCACTGGATTCAGGGAGACTGAACAGGGCAAAGGGAAGGAAAGAAAAAAGGAAAATACTAGTGAAAAAAAAAGAAGGCACTGGAAACTACTATGTCTCAAAATTAGGGAGAGTGAGAAGAAAAGTATACAAACATAAAGAAAGGAATCAGATGAGCAGGCATTAACTGAACCTCCTTGTTATCTGAAACAGACAAAGGTTTAAAGATAAACCCAGGGGGCAGCTGAATGTCTCAATGGATTGAGAGTCAGGCCCAGAGACAGGAGGTCCTGAGTTCAAATCCGACCTCAGATACTTCCTAGCTGGGTGACCCTGGGACTCTTCTGCCTTGGAACCAATATACAATATTGATTCTAAGATGGAAGGTGAGGGTTTAAAAAATAAAAAATAAAGACAAACCCAGACATAAATCAAACTCAGCAGAGAAACAAGTGGGCATAAGGGATTGGAAAGGAGAGAAATAAACAGTGAGAGCATAATCCCAAAGAAGGAACAATTTCAAGCAACACAAAATTCCTGATCCCAAAGAGGGGATTAAAATGCAAATAAATAAATAAAGGTGAGAAAATTCAAGAACTAGAATCTAAGGAGAAGCCTAGCAATTGGGGGATAGCTGAATAGATTGTGGTCTATGAATTTAAAGGAATTTCATTGCAATAGTAGTGTATTTCATTGAAATAGTAGTGAAGTAGTATGATTGACACACCAAAATGTGCAAAAGCAAAAATTTGAACACTGAAAAGGAAAATAAAACCTTTGAAGACTTAATGATTTAAAGACAATATTTCTAAAGGATCTACAATGTAATATGTTCATCTTTTTTTTTTTTAATAAACCCTTACCTTCCATCTTGGGATCAATACTGTGTGTTGGTTCCAAGGCAGAAGAGTGGAAAAGGCTAAGCAATGGGCTTAAGTGACTTGCCCAGGTTCACACAGCTGGGAGGTGTCTGAGGCCAGATTTGAACCTACAACCTCCCTTCTCTAGGTCTGGCTCTCCATCCACTGAGCTACCCAGCTGCTCCCTATGTTCATCTTCTTGCAGAGATATGCTGGATTCAAGATGCAGGAAGAAATATATATTTGGGGACGTGAGTCCTTTGTGGGTTAATTTTGCTTGACTATGTATATTTGTTGCAAGGGATTTTTTTTCTCCTTTCTCCTGTGGGTTTCTTGAGCAGGTGAGTGTGGATGGAAAGATATGGTAGAAAGGGGCTTCTAAATAATAGTGCCCAAAAAGGTCTTTAAAAGATTTTTAAATAGACTGAAGAGACCAGTGAAGGAAGTTTGGAAGGAAGCAGGACAGCTTTGAAAGTAACATGTGGAACTTATTATACTTTCAAAATAAAAAAGTAAGCAGTATGGAATAGAGATTTATGGTTTTAAATGCAGTCCTTTTTGTGTGTTCTACCGTGTATATATATATATATATATATATATATATATATATATATATATATATGGAAACACTCATTTTTGCTCCTTAAGCATAGATTAAGCAACTAAATTTAAGTTTTCTTTTAAATGAATGAATTCATCCATTTTTACTGACTTTCGGTTTTGCTTTCATATTTGCTTTCCCACCTCAATATTTGTTTTCTGTTTCTACTGTTCTTTCTTTAGGAGACAAAAGTGGATATCAATGGCAAATCATCTTTAGTGGTCTAAGCCATTAAGACCAATAGTTTCCAAAATGCTTTACCGCCAAGGGCTGTGTTTATACCGGATCACTCGTTTTTCATGTCTTGTACATTGTTTCCCCTTTCCATTACCTATAGCTTATATATGTAAGCTAAGGTAAGACCAAGTACGGGAAGTAGCCTTTGGAGCCCCAGGATAAGCCTCCTTTGGTTTCCAGTGGACCAATCTCTACAGAGGAAAGGGCTTTTCCAAGCCATATATGTTTCCCTTGTTGATTATATTCTAATACAATTGTATCACTTATTAATGGTAACATTTGTTATATTCGGCATTTATGGCCAAAATTAGCATTTACATGATAATTTTTTAAAACCCTCACCTTCTGTCTTAGAATCAATACTGCATATTGGTCCCAAGGCAGTAGAGTGGTAAGGGCTAGACAACAGGGATCAGGGTCACACAGCTAGGAAGTATCCAAAACTAGAGTTGAACCCAGGACTTCACCTCTCCAGGCCTGGCTTTTTATCCACTGAGCTGCCAAGCTGCCCCTACCAAATCATTTTAAAGGTTATTTCCTTGGAGTAGAGTTTGACAAATCCCCTTACTTCCCACCTTTAAAAATTATTACCCTTGAGATTCTCAACTTTTTTGTTTCTCCATATGAATGTCATTATTATTTTCTCTTGTTCCATCTAAGACTTTTTTGGTGGTTTAATTAGTGCAGCACTGAATGAGTAAATTAATTTAGGTACTATTATTGTTTTTATCATATTGGTTTAATCTACTTGTGAGCAATCAATGTTACTCAAATTATTTAGATCTGTATTTCTACAAAAAGTTGTTTATGGTTGAATTCATATAGTTTATAAATGCATCTTAGTATTAAATACACTCCTAAATATAGCTTCTATAGTTTTCTCTTTCTAGCTCTTCCTGCCTGATTTTGTTGGTAGCATTGGGGAACGCTAGTGATTTATGTAAATTTATTTTATATTCCATAACTTTGCTGAATTTACTGTTTCAATTAATTTTTTTATTTACTAGGATTTTCTAGATAATTCATCATATCATCTGCAAGAGATGATTGTTTTTCACATGGTTCAATGGGGATATGAGTGGGGATGTTGACTTTAAATGATCACTCTTGCAAATAGTAATAGTATGGAAATAGGTTTCAAACAATGATACATGTAAAACCCAGTGGAATTGCATGTTGACTCTGGGAGGTGGGGAGGGGGAGAGAAGAGAAAGAACATGAATCATGTAACCATGGAAAAATATTCTAAATCAATTAATTAAATTAATTAAATTTTTTAAGTGATGATCATTTTGTTCCTCTTTGCTTCATCTCTTTCTTGCCTTATTGACCTGGCTAGCATTTCTAGTACTATGTTCAAAAGTAGTAGCAATCTTATGTGCATCTTTCATTTATATCTGATCTCACTGGAAATATAACTTCTTTACTATCTATCGATTAAATATCCAGCAAGGATTTATCATAAGTCTGCACTGTTCTAGGTACTCTACTAGGCACTGGGCATATAAAAACAATGAAACATCATAAATACTCTCCAGAGATGACATCTGAAAAAGTGGGTAATTGTATGTGTCTTCCTGGCTTGGGAACATGATAAGTTAACAAAGACAAGAGTATTTAGGTCCCTTGTATTTTTCTGAGTATGTCTGCTTGACTCAAAAATACCAATAATCACTCATGAATACAGGTTTCACGGGTAGATATTTGTTATTCAAGAAAAACTATTGAGAAAATAGGAAATCAGTTTGGCTAAAAATGTACTTAGGTCATTATCTTATACTAATTAATACATTTTAATCCTAAAATACATGTCAAATATATTCATTATCTAATTGTGAAAAGTCATAGCATAACAATAATTTTTGAGTAGAAATGAAGCAAACCTTGCACAACTGTAGGTAGAAGAAGATTGTGTAACAAGACACAGGATAGAAGGGATTATAAAAAACAAAACAGACAATTTTGATGTTATAGCAACTAAAAGCTCTTACCAAAACAAAATCAATGAATTAGACTAAAAGGAAAAGATATGGTTTAGGAAGAATTTTTTTGTATTTAACATCATTGTTAAAATTGGAAAGGCTGCAAAAAAAAATGTCCTGTAGGAAAATTGTGTCTATAAACCCCCCCTAAGTCAAGGGTGGGAGGAGACCTACAGATTAACACCTGCAACTTCTCCACAGCCTCTGGACTGAATGTCAAAGACACAGCTATAGAGACATCAAGGCTGGGGACAGAATTGGGGCTGAGAATTCCATTGTTCAAACTGGTAATGACACAGTTGGAGTTGTAGGGATGGGAATGGCAGGAATAGTGTGAAGTAAGAAGGAATATATATCTTAAATATTATGGGGAAAGCAGGTTTTCAACACCAGAGAGGAAGAAGATTTGGGTCTAGTTCATGGCTTCCATTATTTCAGGAAAGAATACAAGTGATAAACACAGATTATCTGGAGCAAGAAGTGGATCAAATACAAAGAAAAAAGAAGGAAGGAAGGAAGGAAGGAAGGAAGGAAGGAAGGAAGGAAGGAAGGAAGGAAGGAAGGAAGGAAGGAAGGAAGGAAGGAAGGAAGGAAGGAAGGAAGGAAGGAAGGAAGGAAGGAAGGAAGGAAGGAAGGAAGGAAGGGAGGGAGGGAGGGAGGGAGGGAGGGAGGGAGGGAGGGAGGGAGGGAGGGAGGAAGGAAGGAAGGAAGGAAGGAAGGAAGGAAGGAAGGAAGGAAGGAAGGAAGGAAGGAAGGAAGGAAGGAAGGAAGGAATGGCAGGAAGGAAGTAATGGCAGGAAGGAAGGGAGGAAGGAAGGAAGGGACGGAGGGACGGAGGGAGGGAGGGAGGGTGGGAAAAAAAAGAAAGAAAGAAAGAAAGAGAGAGAGAAAGAGAAAGAAAGAAAGAGAAAGAAAGAAAGAGAGAGAGAGAGAAAGAGAGAAAGAAAGAGGGAAAGAGGGAAAGAGGGAAAGAGGGAAAGAGGGAAAGAGGGAAAGAGGGAAAGAGGGAAAGAGGGAAAGAGGGAAAGAGGGAAAGAGGGAAAGAGGGAAAGAGGGAAAGAGGGAAAGAGGGAAAGAGGGAAAGAGAGAAAGAGAGAAAGAGAGAAAGAGAGAAAGAGAGAAAGAGAGAAAGAGAGAAAGAGAGAAAGAGAAGAAAGAAAGAAAGAAAGAAAGAAAGAAAGAAAGAAAGAAAGAAAGAAAGAAAGAAAGAAAGAAAGAAAGAAAGAAAGAAAGAAAGAAAGAAAGAAAGAAAGAAAGAGAAAAGAGAGAGAAAAAAGGAAAGGAAAGGAAAAGTCATTGACCCAACGAAAACCATCTCGGACAAAAGAAAGATCATTATGTGTGCTTGGAATCCTTATTATCTTCCTCTGGTGCCTTTACTTACTTGTCATGCTGTCAATTCTATGCCATTTCAATGGTGAGATTTCTTGCCATTTGTACCAGATCTGGAGATGTTGTTCACCTCTGTGCTTGCTCATGGCTCAGGTCTGAAGCAAGACTTTGTACCTGCCTCTGGACGATGTTTATATATCCTTGAGTCATATTGGGCTACTGAAAATGTATCTATACATAGATACAGATAGACATACATACACAACTATATATGTATGTGTAAAATATGTTTGGGTACGCTATATATGGTCCATAGTATGTCTTTAAATTAAAGCAAAGACAAACATAACAGCCTGAAGAGCCCCTGGATGAGCCATATTAGACCTTCTTTAATTCACAATACGGTACAGTGGAAATAAGCTCTGATGTCTTTTTTAGCTTCCTGGTCCTCCGTCTCCTCCCTCCTTATAAAATGAGGGATGTCAGAACTGGGCTCTGCGATCCCTTCCAGCGCTGGGTCAATGAGCCTACTGTACAGTCCCTTATGATATCCTGGGCCATCTCTTTTTGTTTCTGATCTTTCATCTAAATGAAGTGTAGTCTAGGAAAAGAAGGGCCGAGCTTGGAACCTGGGGGCCTTCACTCTCCGTGTTGATTAAAATGGAAATAGGAAATTTGTTATTTTTAAATATTTGCCGTGGTTACATGATTCATTTTCTCTCCCTCCCATCTTCACTCCCCCCTCCCAGAGCTGACAAGCAATTCCACTGGGTTATACATGTGTCATCACTTGATACCTATTTTCATACCATTGAAATGGGAAATTTTTAATGAAATAAATAAAAATAAAATAGAACATATAATGTTCACTTTTTTATTTTCTGTCAATATGTGGCAGAAGGAATTCCTTTCTATTTGAGATAAGGCTAATGTTATGGCTTTTTCTTTTCTCTCTTCAAAGAAAAAGATATCCTTTGCTCCTAACAGTAAGGAATCGAAAGTTCAATTTAAAATTAATTTCATGGACAGAGACACAGACTCAAAGGTATGTTGGTTTGCCAATACTCTTCTATTTTTAATTCATTCACTTACTTTTAACATCCTGAAACCCCATCCATGTATGTTGCTAATGTTATTGACTTTTTTTCTTTTCTCTCTTCAAAGGATGAGAAACACGGTAGTAGAGGGGCCTCCAGAAGCTTTATAGCTGGTCTTAGCCGTGAGAAATTAAAAATTAATTTACAATTAGATTTAATAAGCAAAGATGCAGACAACTCAGAGGTGTGTTGGTTTGCCAACTCTTCCATTTTTAATTCATTCATATGCTCTGTAATAACTCCAAACCCCATCTAAGAATTCATTGATAAACTCCTCAGATCCCGAGCCTGGGCCCATTTGGAGATGGCAGAATCCATAGTGTTAGGGTCTCTCAAGCTGCTTGGGTTTTCCCCAGAATGTCGATTATTTTGCCCTTCCATTGACCGCATATACAATGTTCAGTTGGGGTTTTCTAGGTCACTGTGGGGCAGAAGGAATCCCTTTCTAGCTGAGTTTGTGGCTAATGTTATTGGCTTTTGCTTTTCTGTCTTCAAAGGTAAAGAAAACCATTTTCTCCCGAACAGTCTCTTCCACCAGTCTTGACTCTAAGGGATCCACAACTAAAAAGCTAGATATCACAGACAGCAATACAGACACATTAGAGGTACGTTGATTTGCCAAGAATCTGTTTTCCATTCATTTGCCTGCTTCTCTAATACCTCCAAACTTCATCCAGAAGTTCCCTGAACCGAGCCTCCGAGACGGCAGCATCTCTAGTTCTTGGGTCTCTCAAGCTGCATATAGTGGGTGATGATTTGCCCTTCCATGGGCAGCAGTACAATAGAACATATATAAAGTTCGTTTGGCATTTTCTAGGTCACTGGGGGGCAAAAGGAACCTCTTTTTAGCTGAGTTTGTGGCTCATGTTATTATTGGCTTTTTCTTTTCTCTCCTCAAAGGAAAAGAAAACCCTTTCTTCCGAAAGAGACTCTTCAGCCAGTCTTGGCCCTGAGAAATCCACAGTTAATTTAAAATCAGATACGTCAGACAAAGATACAGACCAACTAGAGGTGCGTTGATTGGCCAAGAACATTCTGCTTTTCATTCATTTGCCTGCTTCTCTAGTATTCCCAAACTCCATCCAGAAACCCACTGATAAAGCCCAAAGGATAACGGACTCCTCAGATCCCTGGTGATGATACATCTATAGTTCTCGGGTCTCTCGAGCTGCTTGTCTTTTCCTAAGGATGCTGACTTTGCCCTTCCATTGACAGCCCAGAATAGCCCCGAGCTGCAGAGAGGAAGACATGAATCAACAGTGTTGCAGAGCAAGCAGAAAAACGTGTAGGATCTTAAGACGCCACCAGCCCTATAATTTGATGGGTATAAGAGACGTCCAATGTGGAAATGCCCACCACTCACTAAGACTAGCAAAAGTTCTACAGTTTGTATTCTTAGGGAGTTGGTTACCTGGGACACTGGGGAGTTAAGTGGGAAAGCAAGTAGAAGGAAATAAACTAGTATTGCTAAGCACTATGACAAGGACTTTACAAATATAGATCATTTGATCCTCACAGCAACCCGGTGAGGTAAGTATAATGATTATCCCTGTCTTATAATTGATGAAACTGAGGCAGACAGGCTAAGTGACTTGTTCAGGGTCAAACCAGTCTGAAACTAGATTTGAACTCAGATCTTCCTGACTTCAGGCCAGCATGATCCACTAGACCACTTAAAAATTTAAGTGACTCTAGGATCACACAGCCATCATGAGTCACATACAGAACCAGAACCTAGGTCTTCTAGACTGGGACAGGATATATAGTTTGCCATGCCCCTAATGGGTCTAGGTTGCTTTTTTTTAAGTTGTGGTACCTTGAAAGAGGGAGATGGAAGGCCTGTTATCTGTCCTCTGACCACATCTAGGGAGAATTGGGTCCAGTTTTACTAGCAGAAGAAAATCTAGAGTATGCTAACCCCATCCCTTCAAGAATACACGGAGCAGAACAGCTTTAGAGTGGAAAAGAGTAGATTTAGAAGGGACTTAGTGGGTGTCTTCAAAAAGCTGAAGGGAGGTTATTTAAGACAGACTTTACACATTCTGAAGAGCCAAACAGAGCAAAAATAGTAGCCATCAGTGGAGGTAAAGAGAAATATGTCGGGAAAATCTTTGAAGAATCAGTTTTCCCTAAGTGGAATGAGTCTTCCCTCCCTCACTTGAGGTCTTGAGGTCTTTATGCAAAGAAGGAATGATAGTTGAAAGATAGATAGATGATACCAAGAGGAGATGTGTGTATATGTGACAGAGATGAGGGGGGGGGAAGGAAGGGGGAGAGAGAGGAGAGATGGAGAGAGAGAGGGAGGGAGAGAAAGAGAGAGGGAGTGGAAGAGAAAGGGAGAGAGAGAGGAAGGGAGAGAGAAGGAGGGATGGAGAGAGAGAAGGAGGGAGAGAGGAGAGGGATGGAGGGAGAGAGAGAAAGAGAGAGGAAGAGGAAGAGAGAGGGGGAAGAGAGAGGGAGAAAGAAGGAGGGATGGAGAGAGAAGGAGGGAGAGAGAGGAGGAGGGATGGAGAGAGAAAGAGAGAGAGAGAAAGAGAGAGAGAGAAGGGGGAGAGAGAGAGAGAGAGAGAGAGAGAGAAGAGAGAGAGAGAGAGAGAGAGAGAGAGAGAGAGAGAAGGGGGAGAGAGAGAGAGAGAGAGAGAGCATTTATTGAACACTTAATATATGCCAGATACATTATAAATAACTATAAGTTGGTTCATCCAGTCCCAAAAGTATCCCCCCAAAAAAAATATTTTCCTCCTCTTCTTCATCCTTTTCTCTTCTAAAAATCCAAATAAGTGACTTTCCCAATATCATGTATACTAAACTATAAGCTTCTTATGGAAAGGGATGGCATGTTGTTTACCTCTGCCAAATCCCAATACCTGTTAGAGAGAATTGTCAGAAGAACTGTTCAAATATCACCTCCACCATTTACTACTTATATACTGTTAGCGAGTTACTTGTATGCCTCAATTTCCTCATCTGTAAAATGAAGGAATTGAATTAGATGATGACTGAGGACTCTTCTGGCTTGAAATCAATGTTGCTATGATCCTTTATAGTAGATGTTAGATAAACCTTCTTGCATTCAGAAAACCTCGATTCAAGTTCCAGCTTTGTGACATACTAGTTGGGCAAGCCTCTGAGCCTCGATTTCTTTATCCACAAAATGGGCATCTTAAATCATTTTGCAGTAGAAAGCAGCTGTAATAAAGAGGATGGAAAGTTGACTCCAAATTCAGGAAAGCCTGCATTTAAGTCCTGTCTCTGAAATATCACTTAAATTCTCAGTACCCCAGAGAACTCTCTGAAATCAATTGACAAGAAGGTGTTGCTCTGCACTAGTGGTGCAGAGAGTTCCTTAACCCAACATAATAATAATTGAATTACCTATCTATCATTGGGTCATCATGAGGTAATAACTCCAGAAACTGAAAAGCAAGAACAAAAGTGAGCTTTTTTTTATCAAACAAACATAATTCACAGCAGAGGAAAAAGACCAGAAATTCTTGACTTGCTCGTGTCCCAAACTAGTAAAACCAGAATTTTCCAAAATATTTTCTTCAAGTAAACAAGTACTGATTAAGAGCCTACTATGTGAGCAGCAGCTAGATGGAACAGTGGATAGAGCACCCAGAGTCAGAAGGATCTGGGTTCAGCTTTGGTCTAGCTGTGTAACCTTGAGCAAGTTACTTAACTCCATGCCTAGCCATTGCCCTTCTGTGTTAGAGTTGTTATGAAGACCAAAAGTATTGTATTTTTTTAAGAACCTACTATGTGTCGGGCATTGTGATAAACACTGGAGTTATAAAGCAAAGCAAAAACAGTCCTTATTCTAATGGGGGAGAAAAACTAGGAACGTAGAAGATTTATCCAGAATAAATGGAAGACCATTTCCAAAGGGAACATTGGAAGAACCAGGAAAGAATTCCTGAAGAAGGTCAGATTTGAGCTGTGACTTAAAGGAAGCTAAATACACCAGAAAGGCAGAGGTAAGGAGGAAGGGCATTCCTGGCATGACAGACGGCAAAGTAGAATAATGGCTTGTCATGCATGAGAAAAAAGAAAGTCCAATGTCTAGATCAAAGAATACATAAGAGAAAGTAAAGGATAAGACTGTAAATGAAGAGAGAAGCAAGGGATTTAAGAACTTAAAAGGCATGACTAAAGCCAAACAAAATTCCTGAGTTCAAATCTGGCCTCACACACTAACTGTGTGACTTGGGGCAAGTCACTTGAACTTGTTTGCCTCAATTTCCTCCTGTGTAAAATGAGCTAAAGAAGAAAATGGCCAACCATTTTAGTACCTTTGCCAAAAAGAAATGGGGCCCTTTCAAATTGGATGTGTCTAGAATGACTGAAGAACAGCAACAGTAGAAACAACCACAAAAGCCAAAGAATTTTGTTTTGGGTCCTAGAGCTAATGGGAGACCACTACAGTTTATTAGGCAAAGGGTAACATGGTCCAACCTGTGCTTAAGGAAAAGCACTTTGGCAGCTGAGTAATGGAAGCTAAATTAAAGTGCTAAAGCAGAGAAGAG
Source organism: Monodelphis domestica (assembly GCF_027887165.1). Classification (NCBI taxonomy): domain Eukaryota; kingdom Metazoa; phylum Chordata; class Mammalia; order Didelphimorphia; family Didelphidae; genus Monodelphis; species Monodelphis domestica. Next base: position 527,737,180 of record NC_077228.1, read on the forward strand.
GCAGAAAAGCCAGTCCAAGAGAGAGAAAATAATAGCTTGCACAAATACAATGGATATGAGTAAAAGCAAAGGGATCTAGGGAGAAGGTTTTACAAGCATAGAAATGATGAGATTTCTCAACAGATGAGATGTGTGTGGGGGATATCCTTTAGATACGGAGGATATGAGTGAGAGTGAAGAGTTAAAAATGACACAGAAGTCATTAGTGACTGGAAGAATAGAAATAATATTGGGGAAGTTTGGAAGTGAGGAGAATTAGAGGAAAGAGAAGTTTTGTTTGGGACATGTTGAGTTTGAGATGCATATAAAACATCTAGTTTAATAGGACCAAGAAAGTTAGTAACTCAAGACTAGAGGAGTTCAGGAGAGATGTTTAGATGTGGGAGTCTCCCATGTGGCAGCTGATGAGATAGCCAAGTGAAGTGGCATAGAATGATAAGAGGTGACCCACAACACAGCCTGAAGGATATCCAGGGTTAATGGGAATGACCTAAACACTGAGAAAGAACAAGACAAGAGGAGATCAAGGACAGAATAGGGTCATTAAGATCTAAAGAAGAAAGCATGCAGAAGGAGGTGGTCAAGGAGGTAGAAGGAAGGCATCTCAACATCCTTGACACTCAGAATACAGAGAGGCCTGGGAAGATGAGGTTTGAGAAAAGCCATCAGATTTGACAATTAAGAGATCATTTGTGACTTTGGAGAAAGCAGTTCCATGTGAATATGAGGTTGGAAGCCATAAGGCAGTGGATTTAGAAGAGCAAGGAAAAAGAAAATGGACAACCGAATGTAGACAACTTTCTCAAGTTTAGCCATTAAAGGAGAGTGATATAGGAAGAGAATTAGCAAGGATGGTAGGATCAGATGAGCTGTTTTTAAGTATAAGTTACCTTCCTTTTAATGTATTGCCCTTTCATGTGGACTGGTTTATTGCTGAGCTAAAACTCAAAGTTCTAAGAGAAAGTTACTTTACGTTAGTGCTGAAACAATTGTTCATTCTGAATATGACAAGCTATATAGTACATCAGAACTAGCCAATGAAACGAGTGAAACCCTGTGTTTCTGATTTTAGACAGATTATACTTTGGATAATAACCATAAGCTAGGGGAGGAGTCAAGATGGCAGCTTAGAATCAGCAAAAGTTCAGTCCTCTGTGAAAACCCTTCCACACCAATCAAAAACAAAGCACTTCAAGGGGGACAGAAAACCAAATCCCACAACAGGACAGAGCCAGGGGACCCTCCTTCTCTATTCAACTTAAAAGGTATGCAGAGAAGTTTGAATTCTCAGGTTTAAGGAAAAGAAAGAAGGAAGTTCCCAGGACTCTCCCCCCACCTACTGTGCTGAGACTCTGGTGGTTGCTGGGATCTCTGGGCGAGGGCTCCAAGCCCAGTAGGAGTGCCTTGCTACCACAGCTCAAGGTTCTGACCACAGCTGGCAGAGAGGCAGCTTGAGGAGAGGGGCAAGAGAGGAGGGCAACCTGGTCACAGCCTTCAGCTATCACTCCTCCATCTTGGGCCACTGTCTCTGAAAGTTTTGGCCTCAGAGCACATCCAGCTCTGCAGATCAGCTCAACTGGCTTAATACAGTCTATCAATTGTGCAGAGAAGAAGCCTCCAGAGAGCAGAAAAGCTCAATCTCCAACACCCCTACCCCACCTACTGTGCTGAGGTCCACGGGAAGAATCCAGTTGACTGGGATCCCAGGGCAAAGGCTGCAACCGCAATGGAGTACCGTGGTACCACCATGGAAAGCTCAGGGCTCTGACCAGACAGCTGGCAGGGAGGCAGCTGGTAGAAAAGAAGAGAGAAGGACAAGGGTAACTACCTTCAGCCTCTACACCTTCACCTTCCGCTTCTGCTGACAGCTGGGGAAGATCTGGTCTCAGGCTCATTAATACAACAGATCAGCTCCATCAGCCAAATCCAGTTAATCAACAGAGCAGAGAAGAAGCCCCTTCAGGACAGAAGAGCCACAGATCCAGCAAATAAACAGAGGAACAAGAATAACCATAAGCTAAAGGGGAAAAGAGTCATTTGCAAAGAAGATTCAGAATCTGAACCCAAATAGATCAGACAGACAGACAGACAGAAAAGGGGAGAAGGAAGGATATATGAAAGGACAGATTTCCAAACAGCATAACTAAGTTTGAAATTGGAAGTGATGGGTACAACATTTACTATTGAAGAATAAATGAGCAAATGAGCAAAGAAGTAACTCGGGAGCAAAGAAGCATGGAAGTCACTCAATAGATCGACGAGTTTGGATAGGATCTAATAAGATGTTAGTTAAGCACCATTTGAATCAACTAAGTTAAATGGGAAATATCTGTTCAGCAGAGAAGCTGTAATGAACCATTCCTGAGATGGAAAAAGGACACCAAAGTTTACAATGGCAAACTTATGAGTTACCTTCAGTGCCTAGGTTTTCCTTACTCATGGGCTTCCTTGACAAGTTTTTATACCTGTATTCCCTCTCTCCCTTTGTTAATTGAGGGGAGAGTATAACCCAAGTTTATATGGGAGTTGTGATATATTTTAGTATGAATGCACTTGTTGGTTGGTTGTTGTCTTTTGTAATGGAAGAAGATCAAAATGATATCACTATATTAGGGTCAATGTACAGTGTGGCCAACTGGAGCTATTCAGACCAATAAGCTCAGAAGGCTCTACTACAGGTTGGTCACAGATGGCCTGTGTGAACATTTGAAAAGGAAATGTCTTTAAATTTATACATATCACATTTCTTTTGAACTATTGCAATTCTGCTTTGCTTATTGAGCACAGTGCCTTGTTTGATGTGCATATGCCATGCTGGACAGTCCTATGCCAGTGACTCCTATATCTCACAATTGATGCCAAAGTTCATCAAAAAGACCTGGAGAATATCCTTATATTGCTTCTTGTGACCTCCTTGAGCAGCTGCCTTATAGGAGTTCTCCTTAAATAGTCCTTGAGGCTAACATATGCTTGGCATTCAAAGTAGGTGCCCAGCCCATTAGAATTTCACTCTCTACTATAGAGTATGAATGCTTGGCAGGCCAGTTGGAGAAAAGATCTCAGTGTACCTTATATTGCCAGGTGATCTTCAGCATCTTCCTAAAACAATTTAAATATAAGTGCTTCAATTTCCTGGCAAGGTCCTGGTAGGCTGTCCAGGAGTGACAGACATACAGAAGTCATTGTCCTTTGGTGTGGTAGGCTGCCTAATACCACTTTTCTCCCAAACTTTCCTTTGGAGCCTCCCACACACTGAGCTCGCTCTGGCAATTCTTACTTCAAGCTCATCATCTATGTGGACATCCCTAGAAAGATAAATGAATTTATCCACAGCACTCAAAATTCCTGCATTTACTGTAACCAGTGGTTCCATCTGTAGATGGTGCAGTGCTGGCTGGTGAAGAATCTCCATTTTCTTGGTTTTAATTGTCAAGCCAAAATTCGCACAAGTGACAGAGAAGCGACCCATGATTTATTGCATCTCAATCACCTGGAAACAAAAGGTTGAGCACTAGCACTCCCTCCACTTTAGTTCTGGCTTATAGCATTGTCATGTTATATAATTTGCCATCAGTGTGATAGCTGGCTTTGATGTTCTTTCAGTCTTCTTTGAAGGCATCTAGCAACATCACTGAAATCATCATGCTAAAAAGCATGGGAGCAAGCTCACAATCCTGCTTCATCCTAATAGTGACTGGAAAAACTCAAGAGCATCATCCATTATCCAGACCCATGCAAGCATGCCATCTTGGAAATGGTGTATGTACAATCCTGATAAACTTCTCTGGGCAACCAGATTTTGCCATGAGCTTCCACAAACCCTCACAACTGAGGATATCAAAGACTTTGGTCAGATTGACGAATGTTGTGTTCAGAACTTTGATTTGCTCTTGGCATTTCTCCTGGAGTTGTTGGGCAACACGCCACGTATCAACCATTGTATAGCCCTTTCTGAAGCCACACTGACTCTCCAGTAGATTACCATCTTCTGGGGAAAGATCAGCCCATTAGGGGAAACTCTAATAAGAATCTCACTAGCAATAATGAAAAGAGAGAGACCCTTGTGATCGTCACAGTACAACATCATAGAGATGGACAATGGAGGCATCCTTGTTCTCCTAGAGAACAATCTCCTCTTGCCAAGTAACCCAGAAGTTTTCAGTCAACTTTTGTATGAGCTGTGGATCTCTTACCTTAAAAATCTCCAATGGAACAGAATCAGCACCAAACACTTTGCCTCACCTTTTCTTCATCTGGAAGTTCAATTGAGAGGGATTGGCTTCCCTGAGGTATAGCTTTAGCACTGGTCAATACCGGTTTGTAGAGAACACTATGGAAGCTACTATCTCTCTGGGATCATGTCCTTATCAGTGATCAGTGTGGCTCCATCAGCCCCGGATTGATGGTAAGATCATGAGATACACAAGTTTTCAGTTGTGAATGATCATTGCTTTTGCTGCTTCTGCCTTGTGCCTCCCAAGGACTCTGCCATATCTGATAGTCTGTGCCTACGCTGGCATTAACGTCACCCAGAAAGCTTGTCCTCTTTGGGCACATTGTTGAAGAGGGTCTCCATGACTTCATACAATTTCTCTTTGGCCTCCTCACCATTCACCATGATGGGGGCATACGCACTGATGATAGTGGCATGGCATTTTCCTGCAAGTGGCAATTACATTGCCGTGAGCCTATAGTTTTCACTCCTTTTGGGAGCCCTGCAAGCTTGTTGATTCGCTTCAATTTGATTGTGAAACCTACACCAACTTCACCCTGATGACCACTCCAGAAAAACAAGGATCCAACTCCAACCTCAGAGCTCTCTTCATTTGCCGGCCTGACTTCACTCAGGGCTGCTGTGTAGATGCAATACCTCCTAACCTCTCTTGCAAGAAGAGCTATTCATTTCTCAGGTCTGAGTGTACGCACAGTCCATGTATCAAGGGTGAGTGGAATTGCATTTGTGCTTTTCTCTTCTTTTTTGATTACAGTGTAGGATCCCCAACTGCTGAAGTAAGCAGGCCGGACGATTTTTAGGGCATCTTTTTCTAGTCCCTTCATGCCAGAAGATAAACACTGCAGTCATCTAAAAAGGCTGCTCAGATATTCAAGGGGCTGTCAAATACCACTCACTCTGGCCCAGTGAAAAGACTCTATGCCATTCAGGGTTGTGACTACGGGTCCCAATGTATCCATTAACTGCTGCTTAGTCACTGGCCCATTGCCACAGGACTTTGATGGAGGAGTAAAATAATAAAATAATGAGATATTAAAATGAAACAGGTGATGCCTTTTGACTTATACATACATTGGATTTAAGTGAGTCAGAATTATACAGTTCTCAGCATCTCTTCCAGAGTCCAGTGATAAGATAAAAGTTAAAGTGACTGACAATGACTTGGGATGCAGTGGAAGAACTTGGCTTCTTCAAAGTCTAACCAAGCTCTAAGCCCTCCAGAATGCTGGCTCCTGGCACAAATTGTTCTCATCCACCCATTCCCACTGGGGGAATCTTCACATGCTTGGGGTAGACATCCAATTAACTCACCAACAATGGATTTTAGACCTTTTGGTTACTTTCAACCTGGTCTAGCCCATCCACCTAGACGTTTTTACCAGGTAATGACCACTGGGCAAACTACAGCGTCTTGGAGCCACAGGTGAGAACCAGAGGAAGAGAACAGCCCTTAAAAGAAAGAACTCAAGTCCTCACACCAAAGGTACTAGACCTCCCTGTATACCCTGAGTTTCAAATAACCATGTATTAGTAGACTTTCTTTGGAAACCCAGACCTAACGATGAGAGGAATGATGGGAGTGAACAGATCAATACAGTGAATAAATAGGAGTCTACTGCATGCTCTACGTGAGAGGTGTGAATCACTGTACTGTGGATATTCACTGAACATGCTCTACATAAAATGAAAGGGATATCAGCATGTTTAGAGGTAGCAAAGAAGTAGTCATTAAACTGAGACTGGAGATAAGAGACTGAAGATGAGAGAATGGGCATGACAGCAGAGTCAATCTTCTGGGAAAGATGGGAGGGAATGGGGAAAGGTTTTATTTAGAGAAGTTTGCCTTGGCAAGGAGAAGGACCACCTTGTCTATAGAGAAGGGAGTGGAGATACTAGGGGAAATGGAATGATATCTGAGTGTTATGAAATGGGGAGGGTTGGAATGGGGAATTCTTTGAAATTGCCCTCAGGTTTTTTGGTGAGGCAACATCCTTAGTTATGAGGTATGGGGGGGAGGAGAGCATGAAAAATTTAAGGAAATATAAGAATGTTTAGAAGAGCCACTGCAGAGAGGGAGGTAGCAAATATATTTGGGGAAAGCAAAATTATTAGCTTGCTATAGTGAAGATCCAAGTGATAGTAGATAACAAAAAATTTTAATAGATTCATACTACTTTTGTGATTTCTTTTGGCTCTGTTTAGCAATATGTGAATAAGAGGATGGTAGAAATAATCCAAATTAGTGTTTGGTAAGACATGATGACCAATAGGACAAGAGGTCAAGGGATTCGAAAATAGAGAGAATGGTGCAGAACTGGTTCACCAAGAGGATGAGACAGAAGTAGTCAAGTTGTAGTCAGGACAAAGATGAATGCCTGGGAAAGATCTGAGGGATGGGAAAAATGGAGGTCATGATGAGGTAAAGGCCATATTTGCTTATGATCTCATCTCCCAGACTTCTTTTCACTTCTTAGCATAAGAACTCCTCTTCCTCCCCCCTCCCCCTTTCCTACCTCAATGTGGATTATTTTTGGTCAATATCTACAAGCTAAGATGAAGGAAGATGACTGAAGAGTCCCCAAATAAACCACCTTATACTTTAAGTTCTAGGCCTTTAATTTGAAAAGTTGTCCCTTGCCTGCTATCATATATGTTCATGTCATCTCCTCTATTAGAACGGAAGCTCCTTGCGGACAGGAATTAGTTAATTTTTTCTTTGAATTCCCAAAACCTAGCCAAGTCCCTGGCATATATGTAATAAGTGCTTAGTGATTAAGATATGGCTGCCTTGTTTTTTTCTTTCCCCAAAGAAAGAACAAAAATCTGAGAAAGAATCTGTACCAACCAGCAAAGAATTCTTGACTTCCTCCACAAATTCCCTGCAATCCAGGACACCAAGCAAGATGTTAAATTCGGTACAGTAGCTTGCTCTGCATTTTCCTTGGTTGAATCATTTCTGGCTACCTTCTATCTAGACACAACACTCAGGAATTCATTCTCCAAGCCTGGATACTAACTACCTTGTCCGGTCCTAATAACACTATTAGATTCCCAAATAAATGGAACTTAAATCTCCTAAATCCCATGTGTTTTCCCAAGAACCAAAAGTATTCTTTACTTACTGAGTCCATTAATTATTCAACAAAGATGTGATCAGCATAATAGGAAAAGCAGTGGTCACGTGTGAAGTATTGTGGCATTTGTCTTTGAAAGGATGCTGGAAGTAAGTCAATTGATAAGCTTTTATTAAATACCTATTGGGGTGGGGTGGGGTTGCATTCCAGGAAGATAGTAGGATAGGATGAGATAACCTCACACTCCAAATTCCCTCACAAATAACTAAAAAGTGTGACTCTGAATTAGTTTTAAAGCAGCAAAAATAGTTAAGGTTTAGAAGAAACAACTCAGGAAGAAGAGGGGAGGGCTCTAGGTCAAGGTTTGAGGACCAAATAAACAGAAGGCAGGGCCACAACCTCAGCTTCAGCAGCCTCAACCAACTGAACATATGGGGATTGGGAAGTTGACCAGGAGAAATTTGTGGGGCCTAAGTGCACTGACTAAATACTGATATCAAGGTGTGGCTACAGAAGAAGAGGAATTAATACACACAAGTGAGTGCAATTAGAGGGAGTCAAGAACCCTGGGGAAATGGTGTTTCTGATTACAGCTCCAGGAAAAAGGGGTAAGAAGGTACTTACAGCCTCTGGAGACACCACAGTGGGTAAGAATATTGAAAGTGAAAGTGTTGTTGGGGATCCTGTAATACAGAAATTAGAAGAGCTAAGGGGTCAAAGACCTCCATGACAGTCAGAAAATAATAACAACAACAACAAAAAATGAACCCTGAGACATTAACATCCACATACAAGGAAAAGAATCTGACACTAGCACAAAATTTACAATTAATAAATAGACCACTAAAAATTATTTTAAAATTTTAAATGAGTAAGCAAAAGAGAAAGCACTCAACCATAGATAGCTATTTTAGAAATAAAGAAGATCAGAATTCAAATTCAGAAGACAGTGAAATTAAATTATCCACTTCCAAAACTTCAAAGAAACATGTCAAATGGACTCAAGTCCAAAAAGATTCCTTGGAAGAGTTTTTAAAAGAGTTTAAAAACCAAATGATAGAGGTTAAGGAAAAATTGGGGAAAGAAAAATAAAAGCAATATAAAAAAAGTATGGGGGGAAGGTCAACCAAATGGGAAAAGATATCCAAAAACTCACCAAAAAAGTAATTCATTAAAAATTAGAATTGAACAAAGGGCAGCTGATAAATTCTTAAGACAATAAGAAATAATAAAATTAAATGAAAAAATAGAAGATAATATGAAACATCTTATTACAAAAGCAAGTGACCTAGAAAACAGCTTGAGAAGAAACAGTTTAAGAATTTGTGGACTACCAGAAAATTATGATTTTTTAAAAAATGTTTAAACACTATGTTTCAAGAAATTATTAAAGAAAATCATCCCAATGTTTTAGAATTAGAATATGAACTAGAAATTTAAAGAATTCATTGATTACTACCTATAAAAGATTCCAACAAGAAAACATTCAGAAACATTATAGCTAAGTTTTGCAACTTCCATGTTAAGGAGGAAATAATACAAGCAACTAGAAAGAGTCTAAATAGTATTTACAATCAGGATGACACACAATTTAGTAGGTTCTATATTAAAATAACAAAGGGCTTGGACCAACAATATTTTGAAAAGCAAAGGAATTGGGTTTATAATTAAAAATAATCTACCCAGCTGAACTGAATATCATCATGTGGGGGGGGAGGTCATTTAACAAAATAAAATATTTCAAGTATACTTGAAGAAAAAGACCAGAGCTGAATAGAAAATTTGACCTATAAGAATGAGAAGAAACATAAGAGGGTAACATGCAAGACCAATTATATAGGATTTAATAAAGTCAAACTGCTTACTTCTTATATGGGAAAATAGTATATTTAAACTATAAGAATGATATCATTAATTGGCTAGTCTGAAGGAACATATAGATAGAAACTTCAAGGTCAACTTGAATATAAAGTCAAAAAATAAAATAAAATTGGATGGGGGGGATAAAGTGGAATAATCTCATATAAAAAGAGATATGATGGAGGTCCTATGTTCAAATCTGACCTCAGACATTTCCTGTGTGACCCTGGGGAAGTCATTTAACTCCCATTGCCTAACCCTTACCATTCTTCTGTCTTAGAACCAATATACAGTATTAATTATAAGATGTAAGAGTGTTTTTAAAAAGAGACATGAATAAAACAATGAAGGGGAAGAGAGGATAAATGACTAGTAATGCTAGTACCTTATTCTCAGTAGATCCAATTAAAAAATAATACATATATATATAGAAGGATAATTTTTTTTTTCTTAACTTATAAGCAGATAGGAGGGCAAGGGTTAAAGATTAAGAGAGGGAATCTGAGCGGGCCATATAGATTAAGAAAAAAGAGGGCAAGGGGATAAGATAAGGGAGGAAGTAATAGAAGATATTTACATTAAGAAATAAGAGGAAGAGGGGGATAAGAGAAGGACCCTTAGAAGGGTTAATAGATTAACAACTAGGAAGGTAAGAGGAGAAGACAATGGAGGGAACCTTAAAAGGGTGGGAGAGGAAATAAAAGAGGGACTGAAGAAGAGGGGAATAGATTTCTGAGGAGGAATATGACAAAAAGAGAGGCAAAGAAGGAAAGACAGTGAGGAAAAATACAACAGAAGGAAAGATACAATTAATCATTACAAGTTTGAATGTGAATGGGATGAATTCACCCTTAAAAAGGAAACATATAAGAATGGATCAAAATCCAAATCCCAACAACATGTTACTTATAAAACATATTTTTAAAATGAGAGACAAACATAAAGTAAAAATAAAGGAATGGATAAAATGTGTTATGCTTCAATGGAGAAAAAAGTAGGTATAGCATAATTATTTCATACAAAGTTAAAGCTAAAATAAATTTAATTAAAAGAGATAAACAGAGAAACTACATTATGTTAAAAGGTACTATAGGCAATAAAGCATTTCCTGCACCAAATGTTATAACATCCACATTTTTAAAGAACTTATAGATGGAAATAGAAAACAAAACTATAATACTTGGAGATCTTAATCTTCCCCTCTCAGGACAAGATAAATCTAACCAAAAAAAGAATAATAAAGAAGTCAAGGATATGAATTGAAGAAGCTGGGTTTATCTCTGGGACTTGGGATAATCAAGTTGGAGGTGGCCTGGCTGATTTGAAGGCAGAAGAAGAAGAAGGACAACAGTCCATATATCTCTCTCGGACTTGCTTTGACTTGCTTTGGGTATACAATTTTTTTAAAAACTAGAAAAAGCACAAATTTAAAATCCCCAATTAAATACCAAACTGGAAATCCTAATAATTAAAGGTGAAATTAGCAAAATTTAATGTAATAAAACTGTTGAATGAATAAATAAGACTAAGACTTGATTTTGTAAAAACCCAACAAAATAAATCACTGGTTAAAATGATTTTTAAAAAGAAGGAAGATAACAAAATCTTTAGCATCAAAAATGAAATCAAATCAGTTATTAGACAATATTATGCCCAATTATATGTCAACAAATTTAACAATTCAAGTGAAATGGAAAAATACTTATAGAAATATAAACTGCCTAGACTATCAGAGGAAGAAAGAGAATATCTAAATCTATTTCGGGGGTGGGGTGGGACATCAAACAGGACATAAATGAACTTCCTTTTAAAAAAGCATCAGGACCAGAGAGATTACAGTAGATTTTACCAAACATTTAAAGATCACCTAATTCCAATATTAAATAAATGTTTAAGAACAATTGACAAAGAAGGAGCCCTGCCAAACTCCTTTTATGAAGCAAATATGGTGCTAATATCTTAAATAAGAAAATCAAAAACATAAAAAGAAAATTATACACCAATTTCATTAATGTATGTAGAAGCAGAAATCCTAAATAAAAACATTAGCCAGGACATTATAACAATATATCACAAAAATTATATATTGTGACCAAATAAGATTTATACTGGGTATGCAGGAATGGTTTAATATAAAGAAAACTATTGACATAATTGCTTACATCAACAAAGAAAAAAAAATCATGATTATATCAAGAGATGCAGAAAAAGCTTTTGAGAAAATACAACACAATTCCTACTAAAAACAATTGAAATCATAGGTATAAATGGATTTTCCCTAAATTAATAAGAAATATGTACTTAAAACCATCAGCAAACATTACTTGTAATAAAAAATGTTAGAATCCTTCCTTGTAAGATCAAGAGTGAAACAAGGATGCCTATTATTACCAATATTATTTAATACTGTGCTAGAAATGTTAACAATAGCTATAAGAGAAGAAAAGTTGAAGGAATCAGAATAGGCAATGGAGAAATGTCTATCTATTTTCATAGATGATATATATATAATGATATATACACAATACACATATATATAAAATCCTAAATATTCAACTAAAATTAGATGAAACTATTAATGATTTTAGTCAAATACCTAGCCCTACATAAAGCATCAGCATTTCTATATATTTATTATTCTATATATCACCAATAAAGACCTTTTAGAATATAGTAAGAAATAATCCATTTAAAATAACAATAGCTAGAATAAAATATCTAGGAGTATACTTAGCAAAACAAACCCAGAACTATGTGAACATATTTATAAAACACTTTTTATACAAATGAAGTCAGATTCAAATCATTGAAGAAATATTCATTGTTCATGGGTGGGCAGAGTTAACTGGATATTTTAATGTAACAAATTCAATTTTTCAGTGCCTATTATATACCTGATTCTGTGCTATACTTTGAGGCTACACATTTTAAAAATTGAGATAATGCCTACCTGCAAGAATTTTCTATTCTACAGGGAATGGAAAAATAAAGAACTTTGGGATAAAGGGACAAAAGCTGACCTCGAGAATCTTGCATTCTCCTTGGTGATATTTCCTTTTTATTTTGTTTTTCATCTATCTCTACTTCACGTGGACTACAGTCAATGCCTGCAAATTGAGATAAAAGCTTTCAGTGGGAGAGATCTGTGAAATAAATTTGTTTAGGCACTTTGGGCAAGTTCCCTAGGACAGCATAGGAAGTTTCCTTGTTTTTGATCACGATCTATATTAGCCATCTTTGGTCTAAGATACGGTTGGCCTTTCTTCTCCCTTGTTCTCCAAGGTCATAGAACTGGACAATGGATCCACTCTCTGCTATCTGTCAAGAGATGCTTTCATGAAATCTGAGAAAGTCAACTCCACAGTAATGGATGGATTTGGATTACAGGTATAAGAATTTGCCTGGAATTTTTTATATGCCATTTATTCTGTCAATCTGGAAAAAAAAAAACTACCAAAGGAGTAATAATAATGGGTCTTTAATCAGTGCAATGAGATTATAATCTAGGAAGCCACCATTTCCAAAATATAGAAGAGATGCAAATAACCTTTTGGAAGAGGAGGAGCAACAGCCAGGTTTCATGAGTTCACAAAAGCCTGGGAAAGGCACAATAGCCAGAGCTAATTCTCCAAATCTCCTGAATACAACATTGTAGAATTTGGTTCTGAAATGCAGGTCAACCAAAAATAGTAAGGGGCCTCTGTTTGCTCTCCCTGTCTCTCTCACATTTCCCATGTCATTCATTTAGAGGATGGCAGTTAACAAATCCTTGAAAATAAGAATGTACCAGCCTACCATGCCAATTAATCAAGTGAATCAGAGCCGTTTTTCCCACCCATGTCACTATTACTTTGCCTCTGTCAAGAGCCAGAAAGCTATTGTCAAAGTTGAGTTAACCACATTTCCACAATGAGAAAATTAAAACAGGAAAGGCTCATTTAAAAAAGAGAAGGATGGGAAAGGGGCTAAATAAGAAAATGTGTTATGGAAAGTAAAAAGAAAGCTTTATAAGCCACAGTGTGACAAGGAAATCATTTTAAAAGACTGATATATATTAATTTAAGGTCGCCAAGGAATTCAGCTATGTAATTCCTTAATGAAAACTCAAGTCAGCAGTCAACCTTTTATGGAATTTAATTACAAACAGGAGGAAGAAAAGTATGAGAGAGAGAGAGAGAGAGAGAGAGAGAGAGAGAGAGAGAGAGAGAGAGAGAGAGAGAGAAGGGAATAGGGCTTAAATACCCCCTCTGTTTAGGCTGGGCCAAAAGGCCAAGCCCTTAGATAGCTGAGGCAAAGAAAAGAGATCAGTCCCTATCACTCACGTGACCATAATGGAGAAACAGTCTCAGGGGCCTCCACCTCCAGCTTCCTTCAGAGCAAGCTTCTCAGAGCACAACCTCTCAGAGCAAAAACCTCTCCAACCAACCACCAGTCCTCAGACCCTGCTATCTTTAAGGAAAACCTCCAAGTTCCCTCCCCTCAGTTCTCACATCTACCAATCACTGTCCATGTCTTCCCTGTGCCAATGGTGGCTCTAGCTTAACCCAGGACCGCCCAGAGGTCTGTGGCTTTGCACATGTCTGTTGAAGGTCATATTCTCAAATAATTAAATCTTGATCCTTTGCTGCAGCCCTTCCTAAATCCTGTTACCCTGAGTAGGGTGGATATTGGAATAATTAAATTTTGATCTATGCTGCAGCCCTTTCCATTGTTCAGCAAAAGGTTTCTGTCCTAAAGTAATCTTAAGAAGGGAGGAGGAGGAACCTCCCTTGCCAATGGGGTTCACATTCCAATAGACTATCAGTAGGAAATTTTTCAAGTATGAAATTTCCAACATTTGTAAGTCTAAGAAATTTTAAGATTTACAACAGACATATCTCCATCCCTCAAGATAACAACCTCCTCCTACTAGGTCATGAACTTGTCTAAAATTGAACAAAAAATAGAAATATGGATTATTGGAGTGGCGAAATTTATTGTCAAACATAGCAAATTTAAGATACTAAAGTGATATCCCAATGGAGATGTCTACAGGTAGCTGGTGATATAGGAATGAATGGAGTTTAAGAAAGATGGTAGGCTAGGTATATACAACATAAATCCATATGTAACATGTGTACATATTTATATTGGGTCACTGAGATGATAATGGAATTCCTGGTAACTAATGAGATCATTGAAAGCTGGTGTACAAAGAGAAATTAGAAGACCTAAGAGCCTTGGGAGATATATACAACTGATAAATGATAAATAAATTAGCAGATAAATGATTGCCCAGTAGAAGAAACTGAAAGGGCAAGGCCAGAAAGGTAAGAGGACCCCAGAGATATTGTTCTACAATATCATAGAAGCCAAAGGATGAGCGAATATCCAGGAGGAAAGGTGTGATCACAGAGAGATCAAATAGATTGAGAAAAGACTTCCAAATCAAGCAGTTAAGAAAAAAGTAAGCTTGGATAGAGCAGTTTCCGATGAGTAGAAGGGTAAGAAGACAGATTTCAAAGGGTTGAAAAGGAAGAGGTGAGGAAATGGAGGTTACTAGTATAGATAACCTTTTCTCGTTGTTTGGCCATGAAAGAAACAAGAGATAAAATATCTTGAGGGTATAGTAAAGACTTGGTTGCTTGAGGGTTCTGGTTTTTTTTTAACAGATGGGCAAATACTAGACCTGTTTGTATGTGGCAAGTAAGGAGCCAGGGAACAAAGAGAATCTCTCAAAAAAAGAAAGATCAAATGCTTAAGAGGGAAATTTCTCAACGAAGACTAGAAACAGTGATTAGTAGGTTTGACTTTATCAAGGAATATGGCGAGCTCTTCAGAAACTGGAGTCAAGGAGAAGAAAATAGGAATAATGAAGAGAGGCTTGAGGTGTGGAGAATGGGAAAAGGTAGACCTCATAAAAGACTAATTTCTCAATCTAATAGAAATTGATGTCCTCTGTTAGGGGAGGGGGGAGGGATGAGATTGAGGAGAAAGTATGAATTAATGAAAGAGAATAAAAGGATGTTTCATGCATCAATGAGGAACCAGTTGGGACTACATACATTTTAATGGTGTGAACTGGTATCCTATGACTTCTTCTAGCAGCATATAATTCAAAAATGGAGGCAGAAAATGGTGGAAATAAACTAGAGTAGGGTTTGGGGTCTGACTGACAAAAGGACAGAGAAGTAAAGAATTCAAATGTAAAGGAGAATGTTTGATGAATTGTTCGACTATAAAGTGAAGGGAGAAAAAGATTTCTGGATGATAGTGTCAAAGGGGCTATCTGAAAGTGGCAGTGAGGAGCTATGAAAGTAGACCTTTTCCCAAAAACTCCATCATTCAAAAAGAGAAGTTGAAAAATGGAACTGCTTTTCTGTAACTGATCTTGGCCAATAACAAAGGAAAAAGTGGGAAACTTTTGAGAAGGTAATGAGTTTCACTTATGTTGGAGAACAAGAAAGACAGACATAATCCAGTATATGTCTAAGGATTTGATTTCAAAGAATTCAGAGAAAGGATAGCTTGTATCCCATGTATTAAAATTCTATAGAGACATACAACAAAAGTAGTAAAAGGTTATAGTAACACTGCATTTGACAAAAATATAGATCCAGTCTACTGGGATGAAAAAAATCACTATTTGGTAAAAAACTGCTAGGACAGCTGAAAAGCAGTTTGGCAGAAATTAGGTACAGACCAATACCTTATACCATTCACTAAGAGAATATCAAAATGGATATATGACTTGGATATAAAAGGAAATATAATCAAATTAGAACAGGGAAGATATTGCCTATCAGATTTATGACTAGAAGAAAAATTTATGAGTTAATAAGAGATGGAGACTATTGTGAGATGTAAAATGAATAATTTTGAGTGCAATAAATGGAAAAGGGTTTGTACAAATAAATGTTGCCAGAATTAGGAGGAAAGCAGAAAATGGGGGAGGGGGGCATTCATAGACAATCTCTCAGATAGAAGGCTCATGTCCAAAATATGTAGAGAAATTTGTCAAATTATGGGAATAAAAGTCATCCCCCAGATAATAAATGGACAAAAGATATGAACATTTTTCAGATGAAGAAATCAGTTATATATAGGTACATGAAAAAATGCTCTAAATCATTATTGATAAAGGAAATGCAAACAAAAACAATTCTGAGCTATCATCCATCAGATTGGCCAAAAGGGCAAAATGAAAACTGTTAGAAAGGATATGGGAAAGTGGGTACACTAAGACACTGTTGGAAAAATTGTGAACTGATCCAACCATTTTGGAGAGCAATTTGGAATGACACCCAGAGAGCTATAACACTGTGTACATCCTTAGGCCCAGCCATGTTATGGCTGGGTCTATTTCCCAACGAGATCAGAGAAAAAGGAAAAGACCTGTATGTTCCAAAATATTTAGGGCAGATCTCTTTGTGATGGCAAAGAATTGGAAATTGAGGGGATATTCATCAACTGGGGAATAGCTAAATAAATTGTAGTATATGGTTGTGATGGAACACTACTGCACCATAAGAAACAATGAGCAGATTAATTTTTTTTTAAACTTGGAAATAACTGCATAAGATCATAAAGAGTGGAAAGTGTAGAATCAAAAGAGCATTACACACAGCTACAGATTTAACATTTGAAAAATAACTTTTAAATGGTCATCTCCAAAGAATTAACTGAGAAATAGAAACACAAAAAAATATAATCTATATATTTTGTCAAATGGTACCTTCTATGGAGTGGAGAAGAGATCTGGAGGGACTTAATTAAAAAATTAATATTTTTTTAAATAAAGAATATAATACTATTTTTAAAAATCTATAGGGAAAGTCAGCCAAGAAAGATGAGAGGCCATGAAAAAGAGACAGAGGTGGTATGTGCCAGAAAGATTAAACCATCATCACCATTTTCCCTCACATCTTGGTGGAGATGGCTTAGAACCCGGTTCCCAAAGGCCCATGAATGGCACCCAGGCAAGCAACTCTGCACCTATTTCATTCCCCACAGCCATCATCCAGGGAAGCCTCCTTTGTGGAGGAGTGGCCTGCCACTCCAGCTATCTCCATTACTACTATAACTAAGTACCCACCCACTTTCATTGACAGTCTAATAAATGTAATAGATCTGGAAATAACAGACATTTCTCCCAGGCCACCAGCCCTATGTCCATTCCCCATGAGCATCATCCAGGGAAGCAATCCTTCTGGGTATTTGATCTGGCAACTCCCTTAGCAGATTCAGCAGCCCCTCAACATCTCAGCAGCCACAGCTATTGAAACCATGAAAGTTCCCACCACCATTGTCCTTGGCACTAAGAGTTGAACAATAAAAACTAAAATGTTATTAGAGGAGTCTCAGAGTAAAATTGACTGCCTCAGTAAGTAGTGAGCTCAGGGAAATTACAGGGGTAGAGCCAAGATGGAAGAGTAACTAGAGCAGCAATACTGTTTCACCATGAAAATCCTCTCCAACCAAGATTAAAATATCAACACAAAATGAATACAAGAGTGAAAGAATCAACAAGGAGACAAAATGAAACAATCTTCAAGAAAAGAAAAACCCAAAAGGTAAACAGAGACCATTTGTAGAACTGAGGTGAGAGATGAGCAGAGCTAGCAGGAGGCTATAGCAGGGAATAAAGAGCAAGCTAGAAGTAAACCACCACCTCCCCACCTCACTTTTATCCCCACCCACATCTGCTGTCCCAGGGTCTGAACTTAAACCCTAACTAACAATCATACCCTGAGATCCTGCCTGGGCTAATAGTGGTCCAAGACAACTCACACCCCTTGAAATTTCAAACCTGTGGAGAAGTCCAGAGTCCCAGCCCAGGGCAATCCAGACTAAAAGGAGCTGATCCATGTGATCCCAGAGCAAAGCCAGGAATCCCAGTTTGGGCTTGGGATGAGGACATAATCCATGGTTTGGGGTGAGGATACAATTCTCAAGGGAAGCCCCTCCCCAGATATTTTTGCCTAAAACTAAGTGTGGAGCTCCAGGACAGGGCAATCAAGGGTGTGCCTGATTGAATCAAGAATACCTTGAGACCAAAACTTTTAGCCTAAGCCTGGGGCTAGAATTTGACCAGCCCCTGAAGTTTTCAAATTTAGACTTAGATCAAAGGCTTATACCCAGGCCAAGGGAAAGTCTTTAAGCTATTTGCAATTGAATCAGCAGAGGAGGGAGGGCATTCTCAGCTCTCAGCTCTCAGCTCTCAGACCATCTGGTAAACTAGTAACACCCAGAAAATAAGCTGAAAATAGCATCAAGGAAGGACTGAAGTTTAAGATGGTACCTTAAATTCACAAAAAACAGAAGGTGTGGATTTTTGAGTAATTCACACCAGGAAAGCTCTGAGTAAGTTTTCCAGTTCTTTGTTCCTTGTAAATTCACAAGTTGCTTGACCTTTATAGGTACTTAGCTTAAGAAAAGTATGGGTTTAAGTACTTTTCATTGTTCAGAAAAGAGTTTTCAACTTTATCTTCCCCTAGGGCAGACCCAAGCAGGTAAAGTAGAATTCTCACATTCCTGCTTTAAGTAGAGTTCACTGCCCAAATGGGGAATGGTCTTAGTCCAATCTTATAAAATAGGGTCTGGGAAATTTTAAGGTTTACAATACCCAAGTCAGCTGGGGATTTATGGAGATTTTAATTAATATAAATGAAGGAAATAAGGGAAGTAGAGAGAGAGAGAAAGAGACAGAGAGAATTAATTGCTCTGGCTCAGACTGAGCCAATCAGTATAAAAGGGCCTAGACCAAAATGGCCTAGGCCTGAGCTTAAGGGAGAGCGAGTCAGTCTTTATCATTCACCAAAAGATCATCTCCAAGTTGGGTTCTTTCCTTCCAAACTGAAATCCTCTCCAAAGTGTTACGATTAAAATTTTTTTGGTTTAAGCTGTAGCAGGTAGAAATTAGTTTCTCTCTAGAAGTATTATATTTTTAGAGGTTTATTTAAGATTAAGAGTTTAAGAAAATACAAGTAAGAAAGCACGTGTCTAGGTGGGCCGAGAGGCCCATTCAACCTCACTTACATCAGGAGAGAGCCCTCCGCTCGCAAGCGGAAACTGGAAGAGTGCTCATTAGGCTTTTACAACCAGTTAAATAGAACTTTTTATCCTGCCCAGGTGAAGATCACAGTGAAATTACGAAGCATCCTGGGAAGTGTCCAAGGACTTCTGGGGATTGGAGTCCTGGGTTTAAGTCTCCATTTTTACAAAACTGAATTCAATTGCGAACTCAATTCAAAATTTCCTCACTTCAACTCTGAACTCCAACAACCTAAATTACCTTTTACCCCTTCCTTTTAAAGAAATTTCCTCTTATGTCACCTCCCCTAAATTTTCACGTCTACCAATCACAGTAGACACTTTTTCCCAGGACTTCCCATTCTTAGTTCTCATCTTCTTTGGTTCTCACCTTCTCTGGTTAGATTAAATCCTCTGAGTACTTCACACCTCTTTTGTTAAGCTCGACTTTTGTAAGTTGTTTGACCTTTTAGTGATTAACTTAACCTTTATAGGTACTTAGCACCTTTTTGTATTAGATCTAAAAATAGACCTAGCTTAAGGTTCTAGCTTTACTATATAAGTATGAGTTAGGGACTTTTTATTGTTCAATCAGGAGTTTGCAATTTTATCTTCCCCTAAGGCACTGTCTGAGTAGGGTGGAGTAATTTTAAAAGTTCCTAATACATTCCTGATCAAGTATCTCCATTGTTAAAAATGGGGAATAGCTTAATCAAATCTTCTAAAGTAGAGTCTGAGTAGTTTTAAGATTCACATAGAAGATTTCCAATCATTCCTAAGGAATAAGCCAGACCTAAACAAAAAATCTGAAAGCCTAATATGAGACACAAGAGAAGTCCAAAAAGGTAAATAAGAGAAAATTTAAGGGACTCATTAAGATCAAAATGTTTATATATCTAAATGGAAAGAGTATTTCTATAATACCCAAAAATTACTCTTAGTAGTAAAGAAGTTAGAAAGAATTTACTCAGAAAGGTTGGAAAAGTAAGCTGATTATGATGATATGATATATACAATGATATGTGATGATATGATATATATGTAAATATGATGATATGGAATGATGTGTATTTATGATATGATATGTATGCATATGAATGACATGTAAAAATCAATCAAGGTCTGAAAGAGATAGTTGCACTGAGAGAAAAGGGAAGGGAAAGATAGAATGGGGTAAATTATATAACATAAAGAGGAGTAAAAAATCAATACAGAGAGGGGAGGAAAAGGGTGGTGACAGGCAATGCTTAAACTTTACTCTCATTGTAACTGGCTAAGAGAGGGAAAAACAAGTATACTCAGTAGTTTATAAAGTTTTATTACCCTACAGAGAAGTAAAAGGGGTCCAAGACAAGGGAAGTGGGAGGTAACTGAAGGGAGGAGGAAGTAAGGGGTGCCAAAAAACAAAATACTGATGAGGAGGAACAGAGTGAAAGGGAAAAGAGCAGGATCTAAAGGGGATAATACTATGAAGGGCAATACACAGTAATCTTAACACTGAATGTGAATGGGATAAACTCACCCATTAAATGGAAGCAGATAGCAGAGTGGATTAAAAACTAGAATTCTACTATATATTGTTTACAAGAAACACATTTGAGGCAGGGTGACACACACAGATTCAAGGTAAAAGGCTGGAGCAGAATTTATTATGCATCATCTAAAGGAAAAAAAAATAGGAATAGCAATCATGATACCAGACAAAGACAAAGTAGAAATGGATCTGATTAAAAGAGATAAGGAAGGAAATTACATTTTGCTAAAAGGTACTATAAACAATAAAGTAATATCACTACTAAACATTTATGCACCAAATGGTATAGTAGCTAGATTTCTAAAGAAAAAATTAAAGGAACTCAAAGAGGAAATAGATAGTAAGACCATACCAGTAGTTGATCTCAACCTTCCCCTTTCAGAACTAGATAAATTGAATCAAAAAAAAAATAAGAAAGAAGGAAAGTAAATGAAATGCTATAAAAATTAGAGTTAATAGATATCTAGAGAAAACTGAACAGGAATAAAAAGGAACATACCTTCTTCTTGGCAATATATGGCACATATATGAAGACTGACCATGTACTAGAGAATAGAAATATTGCAAACAAATGCAGAAAAGCAGAAATAATAAATGCCACTGTTTTAGATCATAATGTATTAAAAATTATACTTAACAAGGGTTCATGGAAAGGCAAATTTAAAATTAATTGGAAACTAAATAATCTAATTCTTCAAAACTGGTGGGTCAAAAAAGAAATCATAGAAATAATTACAGACTTCATTAAAGAGAATAACAATAAGTAGACATCATATCAAAATCTATGAGATATAGCCAAAGCAGTCCTCAGGGGAAAACTCATATTATTGAGTGCCTATACCAACAAAATAGAGAGGGAGGAGATCAGTGAATTGGGCTTGCAACTTAAAAATTAGAAACAGAACAAATTAAAAATCCTCAGATAAAACTAAATTGGAAATCCTAAAAATCAAAGGAGAAATTAATAAAATTGAAAGCAAAAGAACAATTGAACTAAAAAATAAGACTAGGAGCTGGTACTTTGAAAAAAAACAAATAAAATAGATAAAGTACTGGTTAATTTTAAAAAAGAAGAGAATCAAATTAACAGTATCAAAGATGAAAAATGTGACCTCACCTCTAATGAAGAGGAAATTAAGGTAATTATTAAGAACTATTTTGCTCAGTTATATGGCAATAAATATGACAATCTAGGTGAAATGGGTAAATATTTACAAAAATATAAATTGCCTAGATTAACAAAAGGGGGAAAAGAATAGTTAAATAACCCCATCTCCAAAAAAGAAATTAAACAATCCATCAAGGAACTTCCTAGGAAAAATCCCCAGGACTGGATGGATTCACAAGTGAATTCTATCAAACATTTAAAGGACAACTAATCCCAATATTATACAAATTATTTGAAAAAATAAGCAAAGGAGTTGTACCAAATTCCTTTTATGACACAAATATGGTACTGATTCCAAAGTCAGGCAGACCGAAAACAGAGAGAAAACTACAAACCAATCTTCTTAATGAATATAGATGCAAAAATCTTAAATAGAATACTAGCAAAAAGATTCCAGCAAGTTATCACGAGGATTATTCACTCTGATTAGGTGAAATTTATACCAGGAATGCAAGGATGTTTTAATATTAGGAAAACTACTAGCAGTAATGCAATGATCCAGGACAATTCTGAGGGATTTTGAGAAATAACTCTATCCACATTCAGAAAAAGAACTGTGGGAGTAGAAAAATAGAAGAAAAACAACTGTTTGATCACATGGGTTGATGGCGATAGGACTGGGGATATAGACTCTAAATAATCACCCTAGTGCAAATATTAATAATATGGAACATATGTAAAACCTAGTGGAATTGTTCATTGGCTATGGAAGGGGGTGGGAGGAGAGGAAGAAAAGAGCATGAATCATGTAACCATGGGAAAATATTCTAAATTAAATAAACTTTTAAAAAGATCACTCTATAAATATGAATATGAATATGACAGAAATATGAATAACATGGAAATGGGTTTTGAACAATGATACATGTATAACCCAGTGGAACTGCTTGTCAGCTCCAGGAGGGGGATGAAAGAGTGGGGGGGGATCAGGGGTCATGAATAATGGAATCATGGAAAAACATTATAAATTTTAAAAGGAAAAAAAGAAAGTAGTGAGCTCCTTCTCAGGTAGATACTCAAAGAAGGACAGGGTGACCACTTGTTGGAATGCTGTGTTCGAGCATGAGTTGACCTAGATATCTTTAAGGTCCTTTTCAACTCCAAAATTCTATTATTGTTTTTGATTGCCTCATGTATTTCAGATTGTCCCACCAAAGGACACACATCCTTTGCTTGTTTTTGTTAATCCTAATAGTGGAACAAGACAAGGAGACAGGTATGTATTATGACTGTTCGTTCTTAAAAGAGAAAAGCCTGGCAAGTAGCCATCTTTGAATTTACTTTAATCCTAGGATTCTTATACCAATGTGAATTATAGAGGCACCTGTTAATCTCCTCTACCTTGCAACAGCTCTCTTAGACAAAATCTATAGAAAGAGCTAAGACACCTCATGAAGAAAAAAGGATGAGTGATTTTGTGAGTTTGGGCAAAGTTATTTTTGGAATAGAAGCTATACTCTTGGGACCAGGTGGAGTAAGAGATTGGTCCATGGCTGTAAGGATATAAAGAGTGACAAAATAGAGAAGAGAAGATATCTTAACCAGAGCAACTTGAATGAGATATTCCATATTTGGGAAGCCCAACTGTCCATCTCATCAGCAAGAATCTATCTATCCACATTTTTAGGGGTTGCTTGGAAGAGCATGAAAGAAAATTAATCTTTTAAAGTAGTTTCTACGGGGTGGAGCCAAGCTGGCAGCTTAGACAATCCTTTCTAACCAATCTTTAAAAAGAGCCTCAAAAAGACAAGAGTCAAAAACCAACAGCAAGATAGTGAGGGGGCTCTCCTGCTGAACACAACTTGAAAGGCAGGCAGGCCAACCTACACACACACACACACACACGCGCGCGCACACACACACACACACACACACACACACACACACACACACCTAACTGCACCAGGTTCCACAACTGGGCATAGGTTAACTTTGGGATCCTGGGGTGCAGGCTATACCAACAAAAAAGCACCTCAGACCCACCCCTTGAAGTCCCAGGCCCTGGCACCAACCCTCAGCGAGGCCCAAAAGTCCATAGCTCTGGGCCCTTTTGAGCCTGGACTGCTGTGGTGAAGACCTAGCCCCAGGGCAAAATAGCTCACAGTGCCAAACCCTGCAAGCCAGAAGCACAGGAGACAGAATCATCAGCTTTCAGAATTCCCAATCCACAGGCAAAAAAAGGACTGGAAAAATGAGAAAACAACAAAAGAAATACTTACCCCTCAAAAATTTCTATGGGGACAAAGAGCAAAGCAAAAAACTAACAGGGGATGGTAAAATCCAAGCAACCATTCAGAACTTTAAAAATAAAATGGTCTCAAGCTCTGGAAAACCTAAAGTAGTTTCTCATTGCTGGTCACAGAACTGTCATGTTTGGGGCATAGACACCAGGAGCTAAGTTTTAGAACTATGTGAGGGGGAAAAATAGAAGTAAGCTGGAATAGAGGGAAGGTTCTTGGGATGTCATACAGCATGTTCTCCCTCCTAAACTGGGCTTCTATGAGTCTTAAACTCCAGCCTTAGGAACAACTTGACATTTAGTACTCTCCATCTCACCAGCAGCCCTCACTCTGATCATTCCTCTTCATTCCCAAATAGTTTCATTATCCAAAGGTTGCTCCCATTTTATAAAGGACATGAAGGGCAGTCATGTCACCCGATATGTAAACAGAATCTCTAGGAAGGAAGAGGTTCTAGCAGAAGGAGGGCTCCAGACTCTTATCAGGTCCCCTTTTATTCTTTGATGACAAATGAACTGCCAAGTCATAAGGTCGTCAATCATTGCAATCCTCTATTGAAATGGTGAAGCAGAATTCTTCTAGTTGAGAATTCTAGAACCTACAGTGGGCTTCGGTCTTTCCTTTTTGAAAAGACCCTCATCATGAAGGTTGGAAGTGAACCACTGAAATCATTTGTCTGTTATAACTGCTTCCAATGACATTTGCTTTCTGTTTCTGCTTTTATCCAATTTTATAGAGTAATTCGAAAATTCCAGTATCTGCTCAACCCCAGACAAGTTTACATCCTAGATCACGATGGCCCTGTGTCAGGGTATGAAGACGCCATCCTCTTCTGATATTTATCAAGTTTTCTCTTCTTTCCATCCCATTCACCCCTTCGTGAACCTTTCTGCCTCTACTTTCTCTTTCTAGAGAAACTCAGGAGCATGTGTTCTTGATTGACTCCATTTTGGAAACAGTCTCCTGGCTTCTGAAATGGCAAAGGAATGCTGTCAGGGGCTTGAGAGCCCATAGACTCAATCTCCCTTATTTTAAAGATGAGGAAATGAAGGCACTCACCCAAGGTTTACAAATGGGATTTTTAAATCAAGGTGCTACACTTTACTGCAGTAGCTCAAATAAGAACCTAGGTCTCTGGGTTTCATTTATTGTTCTCCCTATGAGCAGATGGTTTATCAAAAGATATGTTCTAGCTTATGCCTCTCTCTCAATTTTCATTCCCTATAGAGGCAAGCAAGAGGAGAGCATAGGAATGCTACGACTTAGACAAGAGTCCAAGGAAAAATCAGTGCTCATCCCAAGAAGAATCCCATGTGATCCTGGGCAGGTCACTTAAACTCTGTTTGCGTAGGAGGCAGCCAGGTGGCTCAGTAGATGGGGTGCTGGGTGTGGACTCAGGAAAACCTGAATTCAAATCTTGCCTCAGACACTCACCCTTGAGCAAGTCACCCAAAGCTCTGTGTGCCTTAATCCGCTGGAGAAGGAAATGGCAAACCAGGTATCTTTGTCAAGAAAACACCATGGCCAGTATTGGCATCCAGGGTCACAAAGAGCTGGACAGGATTGAACAATGACAAAAATGGGGGCAATAATAGCATCTATCTCACAAGGATGTTGTAAGAGTCAAAGTTCATGTAAAACACTCTGCAATGTTGGCTATTTCACACATATACATATATGTATGTGCATGTGCATGTGAGCATATATAGAAACACATATATATGTACATAGGTCAATAGGTAGATGGATAGACATACATCTGAAGATGACCAATCAATCATGCGTTTAAGACCCTACCATGTACCAGGCACTGTACAAGACCTGCACTTTTAAGAAAGATGGCTTTGGCAATTAAAAGAAAAATGACTTGTAATCAAGAGTCTGGAGGCAGGGACACCCATCAGAAGCTACTGCAAAAGGGGACAGCTGGATGGTTCAGTGAATAGAGAGCCAGATGTGGAGACAAGAAGACCGGGATTCAAATCTGGCCTCAGACACCTCCTAGCTGTGTGACCCTGGGCAAGTCACTTAACCCCTATTGGCTAGCCCTTATGGCTCTTCTGCCTCAGAACCAATATACAGTATTGTAAGGGTTGAAAAAAAAGAAGAAACTATTGCAATAATCCAGGCATGAGGTGACAAGGAGCTACCCTTGGGCAGAGGCAGCATCAGGGAAGAATGAACAACAGTTTCAGTTTGGGGGCAATTTGCTTTCCCGCAGCATCTGGATAAAGACACAGCAGATGCTTTAGCTGCTACATGAGCTCCAAGGCCACCATGTTGCTTGGCACATTGTCAGATGTCAGGAATGGTGCTTGAAGCCTTGGATGGTGGGGACATCCAATGGCCAAGACCTCTAAATGGCATCTTTGTGAGTCTGCCTGCCTGCAAGTATCCTAGGGATGGCTCGATGCATACAAGCAGAGCAGGAATAGATGCCCAGGGCCCCCAGCACATAAAACTGGGTCTGGTCCCAACTAATCATTTATGAAAATGCTTTCTGGATAGTTGGCATCCCAACATGTGATCCTGGGGTCTTAACCCCTTAACACCACAGCGTTACATCTAGAGCTGTGGCGAAGCCTCAGTGGCATTCTAGTTCAACCTCCTTATTCTACAGATGAGCAAAGTCCAGAAAGTTAAGCCTAGGGTTACCCAGGCTTTAAGTGTCATAAAGGGTGGTTCTCTATCCACCATGGCACACTGCCTTGCAAGGTTAGGCATACGGACACTGGGCAAATGAATGGCACACCATGGTTTATAAAGGTTTTACATCAATGGCCTTATCTTATTCTCAAAATGGCCTTGGAAGGTAGGATGTAAAGAAGGGGTTCCTATCCTTGTTTTTCTAATCAGGAAACCTAACTATCCAAGTAGGGGGAAGTGATTTGCTTGAAGTGGCCTCACCATCGAATAGGGGTTAATGCCCAGATCATCAGGCTCCCCGCCAGGGACAATAGTAATCTTTACATAGGACAGAGCATATCTCAGGTAAAGAAAGGAAATAATAAACTTCAAATATTATACTGGGAGATAGCAGGTATTGTCAGAAATTAGAGAATCATTGCCTTCTAGATCTAGGGCTGGAAGGGATCTCAGAGACCTTTACCTCCATTCCCAACCCCTCCTTTTACTAGTAAAATGGAAGGTAACCTCCATAAAGGAAGGTCTGTTTTTATTGTGTGATTGTATCCCCAGCACAATCCCTGGCACACAGTAGGTCCTTCTTACATGTTTACTGACCAATTAGGAAGCTGGGACCAAGGAGGTTAAGCAACTTACCCCAAATCCTAGGAAGATATTCCTCTCACTGCATCACTCTACCTCAATACCATATGGAAGGTAAGCCCAACTCCCAATCCCAGTCAATCAGACAAGAAACATTTATTTTGCTGTTTAGTAGTTTTCATTTGTGTCCAACTCTTTGTGACCCTTTTAGGAGTCTTGAAAAAGATGCAGGAATGGTTTCCCACTTCCTTCTCTAGATCATTTCAAGAGGAGAAACTGAGGCAAACAGGGTTTAGTAACTTGCTCAAGAATCTGAGTCAAAATTTAAACTCAGGTCCTCCTGATTCTAGGGTCACACTCTATCCACTGGAACACAGTCTAGCTTCCCATATATTTATTGAGCACCTGATATTTCTCAGGCAGTGCACTAAATACAGAAAGAGGATAATGAAGAAGGTGAAAGAACTCCCTGAGGAGCATTAGGACCAACCAGTTAGTTCCCTAAAGGAGAATTGGGGAGGGAGGGCATCCTGGGCATCAAATATTGGAGCAAGGGGAAAGGATGAGACCCTGATGTAGCTGTAGTCACTATATAAGTTGCTTCTTACATTTAAGGGACTCCCTCAGAATTTATTATACACAAAAGCACTATTTAAGCAATACGACTATGGAGTACTGAATGGCACCCTACTGGTCTAAAGGGCAAGGTTCCTTCCAAGTTCCTTGACAAATCCTGAGGAATATTCGAGGGGGATGATAGGGAGAGGAAGCTTTCACCTGAATCACCTGACATCACATTGACTACTGCTTAGAAAACTAGCATTGTTTTGACTTTCCCTTTTCTTCCCAGATTGAACTTTTTCCGTGGAGTGCCAAATTTCCGTGTGCTCATTTGTGGAGGGGATGGGACTGTCAGCTGGGTATTGGATTCCCTGGGTAAGTAACAGAATGGGGAGAAAGGGAGAGGTGGTAGGTAGAAGACAGAGTCAAAGAAAAAAATCCAGCATGATCAAATATTCCTTCTATTACTAACATACTCATAGCTCACGTTTATAAATAGAAAAAGAATGGTTGCCCGCCTGCTTAGAGAAGCAGACTAGAACATGTAATTTTAAAAATATATATTTAAAAAGAGAGAAACTGACTGGAACTAGAAAGGAAAGGCTAACTTCCCAAAAGGCCACACAGAAGGGCCCTAGAATTTGGGAGGATGGGACAGGAGGGGATAGGATGGATTCAGCATACTAGCTACGCCCAAAAAGAAATCATCAGACCATAGTTCTGGAGTGTGGGGTCTTAACCTTTCCAAGTGTTCTGAGTCCCTTGGGCAGCAATCTAGTATAGACAATAGACTCCTTAGAGGCCCCTTCTCAGAGTCATGTTTTAAAATTATAAAACACATTGGACTATATATATCTAATAAACTGAAAAAGCTAGGTGCAAGGTCGACAGAGTACCAGAATTGGAGTCAAGAAGACTCATCTTCCTGAATTCAAATCTCAGAAACTTACTAACTGTGGCCCTGGGTAAGTAATTTGCTTTGGGCAAGTAACCCAACCCTTTTGGCCTCAGTTCCCTCATCTGTAAAATGAGCTGGAGAAGGAAATGGCAAGCCACTCCAATATCTCTGCTAAGAAAATCCCAAATGGGGCCAGGAAGAGATGGACATGACTGAAAGACTAAACAAAAATACAATATAATATAGAGGATTACAAAGGGAACCAATCATATTGAAATAAATACATGATTATTTTTCCATCCAAGTTCATACTACTCCCTCCCAATATCTGTCAGGGGGTCCCAGTTTTAAAACCCCTGATCTAGCATTAGAAAAGCCCTTAGAGAACCTTCATTTTACAGAAAAGGAAACTGAGACCTGTAGAGGTTGGTGAGGTCACAAAAGTGAATGAAAGTTCCAATAAAGAAATTCCCTCTACCAATGTCATCAACAGCTGCTGTTTGAACCTTGCCCTGAGTTTGAAAGCCTGTATGTATTCCTGACTCCTGTGCCAGCTCTATACCCATTCTTCCGTGCTGCCACTTTTTCAGCCCCATGCAAGGATAAGTTGCCTAAGAACTAGAGCTTAGAAAAGGTAGTGAGGGGAATCTGGGTGGATCAGTGGATTGAGAGCCAAGCCCAGAGATGGGAGGTCCTGGGTTCAAATCTGGCCTCAGACACTTCCTAGCTGTGAGACCCTGGGCAAGTCATTTAATCCCCATTGCCTAGCCCTTACTGTGCTTCTGCCTTAGAACCAATAAACAGTATTGAACCTAAGATGGAAGGTAAGGATTAAATAGAAAGAAAAGAAAAGGTAAGGTGGGTGGCTTTAGGAAGAAATTGGCTCCCCCTTATTAGAGTTCTTAAAATGGAAACTAAATGACCATTTATTTCTGATGAAGAAGATGATAAGGTCTGATGAAGAGGAAGATAAGGAAAGGGTTAGACACACTAGCCTTCAAGGTTCCTTCTCACTCTAAAGTTGTGTGATGCCACTGGCAGACATGCATCCCATGATAAGGATTTTGATGGGGAGTTGATGTTTTGACTAAGAAGCCTCTCTGGTGTCCCCTTCCCTCTGGGAGCCAAATAGTAGAGACAGTGTTGCTTTTTTGGTAGTGGGTACCTACTTCATGGACCATACCAGATAGATGCTGGGAACCATCAGATCGAATTCTACCTACTTTTATTCTAACATCCTTCTTATGAGAATTTTACCAGGAAATCTACTGGCTAGCTAAGGGGGAAATGAGGGTATTTTCACTTTGCACCATCTGTTGGAGTAGCTGTGGGGACCTAAATCTCACTCACTGTTTCTATTTTTCACCCTATCTTGGTCAACTGTCACTAAATACCATGAAGTCAGTAGTCCATTGGGTGGGGTCCATTGACCAAATCTGATGCTCTCTCATACCAATGCCTTTTCTTCCATTGGATTACAGATAAGATTAATTTTATTGAAGATCCAAAAGTGGCGATCCTGCCTCTGGGAACAGGGAATGACCTTTCCAGGTGTCTGCGCTGGGGAAGTGGTGAGATTTTATTCCCATTAGAGATCTACCCATAGGCAGAAGGGTCTATGAGGATAATGCATTGAATTGCCCATACATAGCACATATTTCAACTACAGAATCTTAGGGCTTAAAGGGGGAGCCCTGCTCACTATTATTTTTGTTGTTATTACTATCGTTATTATCACCATCATCATGATTTTGTTTTTCAAGTCTTTATGTTCAATGTTATATAGATAAAATCATCCTGAGGCAAGTTACTATCTTATTATGCATTGATGATTAGTGTTTGATGGTTTTATTAATGATTAGTAATAATAATTGATAATTATTATCAACAAGAATTTATTAAACCACCTACTGTGTTCCAGTCACTGCACAAGTGAGGTTAAAAAAAAAACAGATAATCCCTGCCCTTGAAGAGCTTATACTCTGTTGGAGAGATATGACATTCATAGATAAATAGGCTAAATACAAAAATAAATACACAATGATTTAAAGTTGGAGCCCCAACAACTGGAGGAACCAAGGAAGGATCACTTAAATTTAGCCTTGAAGACTCAGGAATTCCAAGGAGAAGAAACAAGATGCCTCCTATTTAGCACAGTGCAGAGTGAGAGGAGAGAGGGAGGGGGACAAAGGGAGAGAGATAGAACCAGAGAACTCCAGGAATGCTAGCCTAGATAAAAGGCACACAGGAGACAGAATGTCACCTCCTGGGAACAAATTTGGCTGGAATGTAGAGGATTTGAGGAGAATCATTTCTAATCAGCCTGGAGAGATAGACTGGAGCCAGACTGTAATGGGCTTAAATGTCAAAGAGAGGAGTTCCTATTGTACTCTGAAGGAAATGGGGAGCTACTGAATGTTTTTGAGCAAGAGAATGACCTGCACATTAGAAAGACCAGTTTGGTAGTTGTGTGGAAAATGTACTGGAGAGACAAGAGATTGGCTCTACAGAGACCAGTTCAGAGGCTAATGTAAAAAGTTGAGACAAGAAGTGGTGAGGAACTGGACCAGAATGGTGGAACAGAGAAAAGGAGCTGGATACAAAGGATATGAAGATTTTGAGGAGGTAGAAATGACAAGACTTGGCAACAGCTTGGATATTGAAAGAGGGATGGGGGACAGGATCAGAAGATAGAGAGGGAGAGGATGACTCCTCAGAAGAAAATGCCACCCCATACCATCCCCTGATCATAAAATTTTAGTAAGTAGCTGAGGTGGGATTTGAACCCTTATCTCCCTGACTCCACCTCCAGTGCCTTCCCCATTAGGCATCACTAAAAGTAATATAGAGTGTTCTTATTAAGTAAGACAGGACTGGTACCATGGAGATCTCCTATCATGTGGGGAGTGGGTCAGCCCTCCCTGACTCCTTCCCTCCAGGCAGTAAATTCCAAACCCCTGCCATTGTCTTTCTGAGGTATCCAAGTGGCAGGTGGCTTTTACCATTCTATTCAGTCTCTTTAAGTTAGTGCCTCCTTCCTATGTGCTGAATGGGGAGAGAAAAGGAATCTAGAGAACACACAACCCCTGCCCTCAGGGAATTTTCAATCTAGCAGTGCTGTCAGCTACATGGGTGGAACACTAACCGGAAGTACTCACAGGGGCAGCAAATGGCCCAACCATCTCCAAGGACAGGGGCCACATAGAAGTGTGGAGTCAGGACCAAGGACAGAAACCAGGACTGGTGCTAGGTCACTGCTGGCTAGTTAGCCTCCAGCTGGGGCAAATTAGAGTTGACCTCAGTTCCCAGACTGACTGCTTCCTCTTTTAACCAAATCTTATTGCTAACTAGATGCTATGCTCTCCTGTTTCTATGTTGGAGGAAAATGGGCAAAGATTTGAAATTCAACATCTAGTATTTGGCCATTTTCAATCACATCCAACTCTTCATGACTCCTTTGGGGTTTTCTCTTGACAAAGATACTGGAGTCATTTGGCCATTTCCTCCTCCAGTTCATTTGCAGATGAGTAAACTGAGGCAACAGGGTTCAGTGACTTGCCCTGGGTCATAAAGCTAATAAATGCAAATTTAGGGTCAGGGTTAGGGTTCACACAGCTAGATATGAACTCAGGGTTTCCTAACCCCAAGTCTAATGCTTTAACTATTGAGCCTCTTAGCTGTCCCACTAAATGTGGTGCCCTGGAGCAAAGTTCTAATAATACTTGGTGGCAACCTTCTAATCCTCTCTCTCTTGCTCACCCCAGATAGCCATGATGTTGCCTAACCATATCATTTCTATCTTCACCACACTTCTCAGGTACATCAGTTTTCCCCTCACACACACACCTGTTGCAGGTCCTCATCACTTCCTACCTGTGCCATTGAAAAGCCCTCTGATTATTCTTCCTGGCTCAAGTCTGTCTACATCTTCAGTCCATCCTTCACATAGACACAAAAGTGATTTTGCTGAAGTGTAGGTCTGATGATGTCACCCATCAACTCAAGCAAACACAGTGGCTTCCTCTTACTTCTAAAAGCAAAGATGGAATCCTTTGTTTGGCACTGAAGGACCTCCCTTCCATTCTAGATGACGCTGGTCTCACATGCTACCAAGGAATTCCCCAATGCCTTGCCTTTGTGCCTGTTGTTCCCCCACACCCAGAATGTTCTCTCTTCTCCTCTCCAGTCTCTGGCTTTCTCCAAGACTCACTTCAAATCCCACCTTCTTCAGTAGACCCTTTCCAGGATCTCCAACTCTCTCCCCACTTCTTCCATATTATCTCCCATCTACTCTGTAGAGGCTATCTTTTTTTTACATCTTCACTCCGATCCCCATCAGAATGTAAGTACCCTGAGCCTCGACTCAGTGTTTTTGCAATCCCAGAGCTTATCACAGTGCCTGACAAGTATTAGGTACCTGATAAATGGTTATTGATGGATGGATGGATTGATAGTGATGGAGCATTCATCAAGTACCTGCTATGTGTCCGGCATTATACCCACCTCCTAACCTCCACCATCCTCCAAGCCTGTGATCCCAGGACATTCTTTCAACCTTGGACATGTAGACCTAGGTCTGTTTTTCATTGTTATTTGTTAATGGGCATGGGATTTCATGAATGTAGAGAGCTCCTAGTGATGCCCTTCCTTCCTTCCTTTCTTTCTTCTTTCCTTTCCAATGTGAATGGGCACTTACTCTATAGTCTTAAAGAGTTTGCTGAAAGGTGAAATGACTCACCCAGGATCATACAAGCATGAAGCAATAGAGGCAAGACTCAAACACAGGTCTATCTGATTCAGAGTCCTGCTCTATATCCACTATGATTATAATAATAATTGTTATTAACTATAATATATAAACTGAGAGGCAACAGGTCAGACTTGATCTGGCCACCAAGCAGACTTCCCTGAGAGGCTGTATAACTCACAATAAGTTATGTATCTCTCAGTGCTCCCAAAGAATTCTCTAAGACCTTATATTGCAGAGAAGGGGGCAGCTTCCATTGGTAGAGGGAGTTTCCTCCCCCAGTAGCTCTTTCTGTCAATGAAATCACATGCCAGTCTTTATCTCTAATACAAATTGAACAATTCTCTCAACAAACACAAAAAGTCAAATAAAGAAAACAAAGGCCAAAATCTTATCCCAAACCCTTCACCGTTAACAAGGCACAACTATTGGCCAGCAAAGAACAAAAAAGATTTTTTTTCTAAGTCTCCATCTGCGATTGACTCCAGTTCTAGCACCATTAGACTTATAACTGGTCCTTTCATTTTCCTTTCTTTTCTTTCTTACATAGCTGAACACAGACTTCTGAGTTCTCTCTGTCCAATCTCACCAAGGCCTTTCCTCATTTCCTTGGATGTTGTATAGTTATCACTTTCTAGCCTTATAATATTTCATTAAATCAATATAACTAATTTATCCAACTGTTTTCAAACTGGGGACATATAGGTTGTTTTCCATTCTTTGCCATTATCAGTAGAACAGCTATGGATAATTATGTTTTTACAGTTAAATTCTCTTTCTCCTTTCTTATGATGTTTTAGAGAGAGAGGCCTAGAAATGGTGTGACTGGATCAAAATTCATAATCAGTTTCATGATCCTATCATGGCCATATTGTTCTTCAGAACCCATCCCATTTAGAGCCATCTGCCAAACCACCAACAATGTATTAAAAGTGCTCTATGTCTGTGCTGATGGCTGACCTGTTGTCTTTGCTGACATGTTGACTGTTTCTGATGTAATGGTGAATATAATGTGATGCTCCCTAGGTTACGAAGGTGGCAGTTTGACCAAAGTCCTAAAGGACATTGAGCAAAGTTCCGAGGTGATGCTGGATCGATGGCAACTTGACATCACCCCCAAAGGTGGAGAGGATGTTGCTTCATACTGCACGTTCAATAACTATTTCTCTATTGGTGTGGTGAGTTGACCAGGAATCTTTCTTTCCTTCTAATGAGAGAATAGCTGAGATGAGGAAAGGACAGCATCTGTGCCTGGTCCCAATTCCTCCCCTATTGGTTTCCCATTTCCCTTCTTCCCCTGACTCTGGAAATGATCTGTCCATTAGCAAACTATTCTTGGGCTCTAGAGGTGCACAGACCCAATAAAATCTATCATGAGCCCAGGTAAGTGAAAAAAATTAATCAAACGAGGTTGGAGTTTTTCAAAAGGAAAACTTATTAAAGAATAATACAATTAAAGGCAGTTTTAAGGATCTATAGTAATATAGAAACAAATGATGAGTTGATGAAATTTGATTTTTTTCAAGAAGGAAGGAAAAGAGGGAGGAAGGGAAAAAAGGAAGGAGAGAGATAGAAAAAAGAAAAGAGAAAGAAAGGGAAAGAGATTGTTTTTTATCTTTTTTTATTTAAGAATATTTTTCCATGGCTACATGATTCATGTTCTTTCCCTCCCCTTATCCCACCCCCTTTCCATAGCCAATGAGCAATTCCACTGGATTTTACATGTATCATTGATCAAGATCTATTTCCATATTATTAAGATTTGCGATAGAGTGATCATTTAGAGTCTATATCCCCAATCATATCCCCATTGAACCATGTGATCAAGCAGTTGTTTTTCTTCTGTGTTTCTGCTCCCACAGTTCTTTCTCTAGAGGTAGATACATTCTTTCTCATAAATCCTTCACAATTGTCCTGGGTCATTGCATTACTGCTAGTAGCAAAGCCAATTACATTAGATAGTGCCATAGTATATCAGTCTCTTGTGTATATGTTCTCCTGGTTCTGCTCCTCTCACTCTGCGTCAATTCCTGGAGGTCGTTCCAGTTCACATAGAATCCCTCCAGTTCATTATTCCTTATAGCACAATAGTGTTCCATCATCGACAGATACTACAATGTATCCAGCCATTCCCCTCTCGAAGGGCATCCCCTCATTTTTCAGTTTTTGCCACCACAAAGAGCGCAGCTATGAATATTCTTGTACAGGTTTTTTCCCCTATGATCTCTTTGGGGTACAAACCCAGGGGAAAGAGATTGTAAAGGTATCCAAATAGCAAAAATCATGACATAAGCATAACTGATATATAGATGAATCCGTTTTGGCATTCTTATGTGATATAATTGGTAAAAATCTTGTCATCTGGTCAAGGGATTTGACTTAGCTCAGGGCTCAATATAGAGGTCCACCACCAAGGGGCACACTATCTAAGGCAAAGCCACTTTGAGACATATGCCACCCTGAGGATCTTTTTAACATGCTTCAGTTTCACTGCTGGCCACGAGAGGTCGCTCAAGTCTGCGAATGAATGGGTCACTCTAATCATGGTGGTGCTGCTCCCAATTCCACTTCAGAAGTAGCTTTTCTTTTTAAAATTCTCGTTCTCCTTTGCTCTAGTCCTCGAGATGAAATATTGATCAAATATTAAAATAGGAAAGTCACTGTTTTCTGTTCCGAGCTCAGTGATATGTTCCTAGCCTGCACACCCCTGTCTAATAAAGAGGAATGGAGAAAGGCAGATTCCTACTATCCTCTCTCACTCTTAAGGGTCCACGGAAAGTAAGAAAGTAATCTTTTTTCCTCTTCCCTTACCCCCAGCTCACAAGGCTGCTAGAGCCATAGTGCCTGCTGGTCTTCGAAGGTCTGATCAACTGGACACCAGTGGTCATGTCACTGTCTCTGCCTTTCGCAGCTCAGTAGGGATTCCGTGGTCCATCTCTCAACCTCTCTGCCTTGCTCATCCCATGACAGAAAGTAGACAAAGAGAGAAAAGGAACAACAAAGGCAAGACAGTGCTGTTCTTTTTTTCATCATTATCAGAGAGGTTTTCTTGGAACCTTGGGGCAATCCCACTTCCCTTATCGTCCCACAGAAGAGTTAGAGGCCAACTCATTTCTGTGAGTACATATAATGTTCATAGGGATGTGTGTACACATATGTGTATCATGTATATCACCTATGTCTGTACAAACCTGATTCCATGTGATGCCAATGCAAGTTTGGCAACTCCCATGTAATTTAGAGTCTAACAGGTTGGTTGGGGCACCAAGAGTTAAGTGACCTACATCTAGGAAGTGTCAGAGGCAGGACTTGAACTCAGTCTTTTTGACTCCAATGTCAACCTGCTTTCCTTAACTCGTTTTAAAATGAGGCACTGGGGCTAACAGAGTTACATGGCTTGTCCACCTAGTAAGTGTTGGAGGACATATTGGAACTGAGGACGATGAGTCTTCCTGATTCCAAGCCCTGTGCTCTATCCATCATGCCACCTAGATGTGATTAGGTTCTATACCTAAGTTATGCTAGCTGTGGGATTCTGGGCTCTAATACTCGAAGTTGCAGAGGTGGTACCAACTTACATCAGTAGTGGAAGTTCTCTCAAGAGTTTCCTATAGCAGGGCAATACCAGATCAAGTCTCCATAACCTCTAACCTTGGTAGATGTCTTAGCAGCATTTGACACCATCAATCTTTTTTCAAAACCATTTCCTCTCTTGGTTTCCATGGCAGTGTTCTCTCTTGGTTCCATTCCTATCTCTCTGCATCTTCTGTTGTTTCTTTTTCCTCCCCTTGTCTCCTAATGGAGGACATTACTCAAAATTCCATCCTCAGAATCCTCCTCTGTATTTTTTCTTTAGGTAATAGTATTCCATCTGTAGGTTTCATCTCTATCCCAGAACCTCGGGTATCATATCACTCACAGTATACAGATCACCTCTGCATTGTCTCAGATATTTATCATGGGTTTTTTCCCTTTCTCACAAATGCCACAGAACTCAAGTCCCAAACTAAATGGATCACTTCTTTTGACCTCCCAAAAGCTTTCCCTTTCTTATTGCCATCAGTTTTACCACAGTCCTCTCAGTCATCTGTGACTCATCCATCTCCATTCCTCATGTCCACTTAATGGCCAACTCAGCAAAAAAAAAAAAAACCTGAATTTGGAGTCAGAGGTTCTAGGTTCAAATTCTGATTCCTTGTTTCTTCTGTGTTTTTGGATAAGCCAAGTCATCTGGACACCCTGACCCTAAGTTTCTTGAGGTGTAAAATAGGATCCAAGCTAGCATCCCTCCTTGCCTCCTCATTTCCAACTGGAGTAAATAGGTTGTCTGGGATGCTTTCTTCTTCATCATATTAACTATATTTGCAAAGTGCGTTAGGGTTTGGGAAGCACTTTGAACACACAGCATCTCATCTGATCCTCCTGAGAGCTCTACAAACTATTATCACTGCATTGTTCCCCTTTTAAAAAAGATCAGTCACCTCCCTTGGCTCAAAATTCTCCAGAATTAACAGTTGAAAGTCAAAATTCATTCATTAGTCGTGAATCCAGAAGAATGGATTAAATACTTCCCAGGAGCCAAGCTAAACAGCAGGAATGCAATGACCCCAAATAACGAACCCTTTCAGAGGACCTTCTTTATTTCTAGTCAATGCTACCACCATCTTCTGTCTCCTCCAGCCTCAACACAAGCTCTCCACTTTAAGCCAACTGCTTTCCTTGGCTGTCCCCCAAATGCATCCTTCTCGTGCATAAAAAGAGGGTTGGGTTTGCATCGCGGCTTTCTGCCACAGATCTGGATCATGAAGGCCAGGATCAAAACCAGAACTTCTCCAGGGTCATGTGGGTAGGAATAGAGTGGAAATTAGAACTCAGGTCCTTCCTTGGACTCCAAACCACTCTACCACTGAGTCATAAAAAGTTTTGGAAGGGAGCAACCAATTCAAACAGTCTTTTCTTATCTCCAACAACACCCAGGACAATGCCTAGAATGGACACTCCCTAAAGATACTTGTTAGATAAATTAATAAATAGGTGTAGCAGTTAATAAATTAATTGTCTGACATAATGACTGAACTGTCTTCACCTGAATACTCCAAATTCACCAGAAGATTAATTATAACTCATGGCTAATTAATTCTAGTGTGTAATTAATTTATCCAAGAAATACAAAAGACCAGCTGGTCCTCCCTTGGGGAAAGGACCCAGCTGAAATGCCAGAGCATTGCTGACCATTTGTTCTGGCCAAGGTGTCTGGATAGGTGGCAGTTTTGATGTTCTGCCCTGCTGACAGCAGGCTCATTTAGTAGAACCATATGTCCTATATGGGAAGAATCTGGCCATGCTCGCATTACTTTTTATCCACATCAAATTCTCGTTTATCCTGTGTTTCTCCTAACATTTTATTGCAAGGTCAGAGAATCATATTATCACGGACTCTGAGTAGAAAAGGACTTCCTAGGCCAACCTTATTGCTTTATTTTTTCCCCCAATCTCCCCTTTATGAAGATGAGGATCAAGTAAATACAGTTGATGTTTGGTATAGTAAAGAGGGGACTGGATTCAAAACCCACAGTCACTTGACTGCTCTGTGACTCAGTTTCCTCCTCTGTAAAATGAGGAGACTAGCCTTTGGGGCCTCTAAAGCCCCTTTTGTGACCCTTTGCTGTATCTTGCCCAGCCAGGGTCCTATAGCTAAGAACAGAATAAGAACATGAATTCAGGTCCAATGACTCTTTTCACTGTTGTTATTTGGTCACTTTCAGTCATGTCTGCCTCTTCATGACCCTATTTGGGGTTTTCTTGGCAAAGACTAGAGTGGTTTGCCATTTCCTTCCCCAGCTTGTTTTACAGATAAAAATACTGAGGCAAACAGTATTAAGAGACTTTCCCAGGGTCACACAGCAAGTAAGTGTCTGAGGCTGGATTTGAACTTGGGTCTTCCTGACTCTAGTAGAGCCTGGCATTCTATCTGCTAGGGTACCAACTAGCTGCCCTTTTTTTTTCCTTTTCTCTGTACTTACCACCTTAGCTCCAAATCCTGTAATGAGACCACAAAAACCAGCTCAAGAGCTTGGAGGACCTCAAAGACTTTTGAAGTCAAACCTCTCACTCTACAGATAAGGAAACTGAGGCCTGAGAAGATTATGATTTTCCCCAAGGCCACACATAATGTCATAGGACCTTAGCAATCATTTAGTCCAATCCCCTCATTTAAAGAGGAAAAAATTGAGGCAGAGAGAGAGAAAGTAATGTACCCAACTCCACATGGAATCATGGAATTGTAGTGAGGGAAAGGAGCTGCGAAATCCTTAGGCAGAGAGCTCTTCTGCCTCCGCCACCCATAGCAGATATTGTCTGTGTTTGCACATTCATTCTTTCCAGTTTGAAGAGGGCCACTCTTGACAAAGTTGGTTACCGCCATGCAGCCTGAACTGAGGCCAGGCCTGACATTTGCAGATGGCCTTGCTCCTTATTTGACTTCCTAAACTTGGTAGGGCTACATGCATTAGATGGATTTTTTCCCCCAAGTCAGTGTGTAGTGAACCAGCCTACCCTTTACTTCCCTGTTTGTACTGATTATCAGACACTCTAGGCAAAGAAGCCTTGTAAATACTGCACACACTGCATCATTATTGAAAAATGTTTGCTGCCTGTCCTGCATAAAATGCTCCCATCCCCACACTAGGGCCAGGGAGCTAAGCTATTTTTCCAGGGGCAATAATGAGTTTGCACTAATCAATGCATACTACCCTCTGTGGTCTCATTAGGACAAATAGCACCTGGTCACCAGGGATGGGGGCTCAGAGTATGACGAAGGAACAGAACCAAACTAACAAGGTTATCCCCAACGTTCACTGCCTTAGAGACATTCTAACTGTTGTTATTTCCAAGTGCCATTTGAACACAGATAAACAAACAGGTCTTTTAGGCTTAATAGGGATCCGGCATTCCAGCCATGGTCCCTTTGACTGATGCCACCAGCAGCTGAAGGTTTCAGACACTTGCCACCCCCCACTTCCCCTGGCATCCTCCTCGCCATCCTTTATTTGGGGTTTGCAGAAATGCCAAAGCATAAGAGATATCACTGACAGGAAGTTTTGATTACAACATAATTCCTGGGCCATTTGTAGCTGTGGAGTCCCCAGAGACCTTGGATGTCCCCAACCCTTAAGGTGAGGAAAGGGCAACAACTGGTTTGTAGATGGGGTGATGCACATTCCCAAAGCTAGTAAGGGACCCAGGGGCTGGAGGGAAATCTTCACACACTACCCCCATTACCAATCATCCATACCATCATTAGAATACAGAATTTTAGGGCTGGAGAGTTGCCATGAGGTTAGCCACTAGGAGAGGAATGTTTTGGCCAGAACAACTCATGATACAAGATAAAAATAGCAAACAGTACCCTCAGCCCCATGAAGGCATTTCCCCCTTTTGCAATGATGGCAACCGAACCCTAAAATCAAGGGTACAGATGGGGAGCAAAGAATCATTCAGCTTCTAGAACATTGACGGGCCCTTAATTTAATTGTTAATGCTTTAAATGTGCCATTTTTGTCCATCAATCAATAAGCAGATATAGTACTAGAGGAAATTAGGAGGAAATGACTCATAGCCGTATTGGCATTCTTGCTATGGTTGAAAATCAAAATAGAGTAACATTGCAGCAGAAGGGATCCCATACATTTCCTTCATCAAGGTGACTAGGGGAGTTCATTTTGTCTTTGCATTCAAAGGTAATCAAGAAACAGAGTTTCCTCCGCAAACTGATCATCATGAAAATAGTCCATAAGAGCTTATGAGCTTTTGGCCTCTTTCATTTCATTATCCTGAGTTGTCTCTTCCAGCAGTTTTTTCAGTATCTTCCCATGCCCACCTTTGCACTGAAGTTACCAAGTGCCAAGGCGAATGTTGACTCAAATTTGGAGGGGCCGATCAAGTTCTTTGTAGAATTTCTTCACTTTTTTATCTCCTGCAAGAGAAACTGGAGCAGCAGTTTCAGTGGATAGATCACCAGACTTGGAGTCAAGAAGACCTGAGTGTGAGCCCTACCTGAGACACTAACCAGCTCTGTGATCAAATCCAACCCCTTCTTTTTATAGATGAGAAAACCAAGGTCTATGGAAGTTAAGTGACTTCATCGGTCGATAGACATAGATCCAGAAGAGATATTAGGGTCCAACTTCTCATTTTAGAGATGAGGGCAAATGACTCACTCATCCGGGGTCACAGAGCTGGTTAGTGTCTCAGGTAGGGCTCACACTCAGGTCTTCTTGACTCCAAGTCTGGTGATCTATCCACTGAAACTTCTGCTCCAGTTTCTCTTGCAGGAGATAAAAAAGTGAAGAAATTCTACAAAGAACTTGATCGGCCCCTCCAAATTTGAGTCAACATTCGCCTTGGCACTTGGTAACTTCAGTGCAAAGGTGGGCATTGGGAAGATACTGAAAAAAACTGTTGGAAGAGACAACTCAGGATAATGAAATGAAAGAGGCCAAAAGCTTATAAGCTGGCTACTCATAACTACCATTTAGAGAGGCAGTATGCTGTAGTGTAGTGATGGTGAACCTTTTGGAGACTGAGTGCCCAAAGTACAACCCTCACACCATATGTGAGACCCCCTGCCTTACTCCAAGGGAGAGCTCCCATTGATCTGCTGAGCAGAAGGGCAGGTGCAGTGGAGAGGGGCAGGGGAGCAGCCCCCTCCGGCACACTCTGGTATATATACCATAGGTTTGCCAACAGAGCTGTAGTGGATAGGGTACCCAACCTGAAGTCAAGAAGACCTGAGTCAAATTCCATCTCGGATACTTAATACCTGTTGACTCCAAGCAAATTATTTTGTCTCAGCCTCAGTTTCCTCAACTGTAAAATGTGGAGAGTGAATTAAATGGCCTCTATGATTTCTTCTAGCTCTGAATTTATAATTTTGTGATGGTCAATAAGAGTTTGAATGTACTGGATCTAATAAAATTCACATCTACATGTTTAAAAAAATGAAAGTTATCTGAATAAGTAACTAGTTACTGATTAGAAGTCATTTCAGCTGTGTGACCTTGAGCAAGTCACTTAATCCCCTTTGCCACTTCTTTGCCTTAGAACCAATACACAATAT
Organism: Monodelphis domestica; assembly: GCF_027887165.1. Taxonomy (NCBI): domain Eukaryota; kingdom Metazoa; phylum Chordata; class Mammalia; order Didelphimorphia; family Didelphidae; genus Monodelphis; species Monodelphis domestica. The sequence continues at coordinate 527,779,853 of NC_077228.1, forward strand.
GGATTCTAAGATGGAAGGTAAAGGGTTTTTTAATCATTTCAATAGTGGAACAGCAAGGTGGCTCAGTGAATTGAGAGCCAGACCCAGAGTCAGGAAGTCCTGAGGGGTTCAAAACCCCTCAGATACTTCCTAGCTCTTTGACCCTGAGAAAATCACTTTCGTTGCCTAACTCTTATCACTCTTCTGCCCTGGAACCAATATGGCATTGATTATAAGACAGAAGGAAAGGTTTCATTTTCTTTTTAAGTCATTGTAACATCAGTAGTTCATATGTAGTCAGATCGCTTTTTTTAATGTTGGGGGGGGGGGAAGAAAACCACTTTAGGCCATCAGAGCAATTCCAATTTGACCAATTCAAAATAGTTAACAATTCAAAAAAATAGGAAATGAACAAGAAAAAAGCCATCACCTCTATCACTGTGTCCTAGTGAAGTCTGAAAAGTGCAAAACAGTCACCACAAGCAAGAGGTAGCAAAACTACTAAAAACTATCTCAGGCAGAGAACAGGTCACCTCATTAGCACACAGAGAAAAGGGGCAGGCAAGGGCCACACTGCTTTAGAATATCAGCTAGTTTTCAAAATATTATGGAAGACAATAATGAAAGGTAATGAGCAGTCTTGTCTCCCAAAACAATGAAAAGCAGCAGAAAAGAAAGTCAGTCTAAGAAGATCTTGGCGTGAAACCTACCTAAACCAATCATTCCAAGAGAGTTGTAAGATGGAACAGAGGTGCCAGTGTTTCTATGCCAATCTATTCCTCAATGTTGGTGAAACTATTGTACTTGGACTACACAAACAAGGAGAAATGGTACCAAAGAAAATGAAACCAAGAAGATTAACTGGACATACACAAAAGTCCATCCAGGAGGCAACTACATTTTAAAAGAATCCATTTTGGGGGCAGCTGGGTGGCTCAGTGAATTGAGAGCCAGGCCCAAAGACAGGAGCTCCTGAATTCAAATCTGGCCTCAGATACTTCCTAGCTTTGTGACCCTGGGCAAGTCACTTCATCCCTACTGTCTAGCCCTTACCACTCTTCTGCCTTAGAACCAATATACAGCATTGATTCTAAGATGGAAGATAAGGGTTTAAAAATAAGAATCCATTTTCTAAGTATCTCAAGATGATGATGACATCTGAAAAACAGAAAAGATGCCAGACTGGATAATTATCAAGAAAAACTGACCAAGATACTTGCTATCAACTCATACATCTATTTTCTTTTCCTTATAAAATCTTGATAGAAATGGTCTAAAACTCCACTGGGGGTTTCCTTGATGAAAATATAAAACAGAAATACTCAAGCTTTTGAATAGAATTTTCTACAGAAGGCCACATCTTTCCAGTCTCATAGTGAAGAGAATATAAGGTCCTACTGTGTGCTGGTTGTTGATTATAAAAGTATTTCACTGAGTGGAGGGAAATGTAGCCTCAAAAACTCTTTAAGTGAGGTATCTTTCTCTTTAAATTATGTATACATTGGAGTGTTCATAGGTTGTATTCCACCCCAAATAGAACACAAGCTTCTTGAGGGCAAGAATTAATCAGTGCCTACTCTGTGTCCAACCATAGAGATACAAAGACAAAAAGAAAATAGTCCAAAAATGAAAGCACTTAAAAATACATCAGTATAAGACAATGGTATGCATGTAATCATACATATACATATATAAGCCAAATGTATACAAAGCATTTGCAGGGTAACTGGAGGAGAGACTCCAGTCCCAGAGAGAGATCCGGAGGCTTCATATAGAAGTAGCATTTGAGGCATCTTGTTTTTCATTTTGTCTGGGTGTCCTCAGCACCCAGCACAGTGCCTCGCATGGAACAGGACCTTAATAAATGTTTGCTTGATTAGATTAGCCTGGCATACTTATCCAATCTGCAGCTAGGCCAAAACAGAGGAGAGAAGCTAGCATGTGGGTGATAGAATTAGAATCAAAACCATCTTGACAGCTTACTATGATGGGATGAAAATTCAGGGAGACCAATTTTAAAGAGATAAATATAAATATCTATTCTCTGGTTCCAAAAACTTCAGAATGCCAGATTTAGAGGTGGGTGAGGATTGTGGCTAGTTAATAGTTCTTGGGAGGGAAAAGAGATCTGTGGGTTTTAGTGGACCAGAAGTTGTCTAAGTCTAGATGGGAACCCAAAAGAAGGCATTTATGTGATTAATCACAAGTTGCATTGAGAGAGGCAGAGTGACCAAAACTATCAAGTCCCTTGTACTCTGCCCCAGTGGGGTCACATCTGAGAAGTATGGTGTTCCTTTCTGGATGTCACATTTAAAAAAAAACTCTCACCTTTCATCTTACAATCCATACTGTGTATTGGTTCCAAGGCAGAAGAGAGGTAAGGGCTAGGCAATGGAGATCAAGTGACTTGCCCAGGGTCACATAGCTGGGAAGTGTCTGAGGCCAGATTTGAACCCAGGACCTCCCATCTCTAGGCCTGGCTCTCAATCCACTGAGCTACCCAGCTGCCCCCTGGATGCCACATTTTAAAGAGCAAGGGCCCCCCCAGACCCAAAGAAGGGTTACTGAGATGATGAGGAAACTAGAGACTATGGGAAAGAATTGAGGATACTGAGCCTAAAATTGAAAGGTCTTAGAGGGCACGTGGGAAGTCTGCAAGCTTCTTGAAGGTAAGAATTCTCATCTTTGTCTTTGTGCCCCATAACCCAGCCTAGTGGCTGGCACCAAGTAAGGCCTTGATAAATGCCCACTGGTCAAGGGAAGGGTTTCAAGGGTGGTCACCTGAAAATAGGGCAAGGACTTGTTTTGTTTTTCCCAAAGGGCAAAACTAGAAACAATGGGGTGGGAATGGGGAGGTTGGAAGGAGAGAGTTACAAAAAGTGGTTGTTTAGGGCTGTTTATAAGGAAGAACTTGCTCATCACTGGAGCTTATCCAATTGGAGGTAATGGGCTTGTCCTCTATAGAGGTTTCAGGCAGAGGCTGGAGGGTCACTAGCTAGGGATTCTGGAGAGGCAAGTCTTGGTCAGATTCAATGGCCTTGGTGGCCCCTTCTAGCTCTTTGGTTCTCTATAAGAATAGATTTGGAGGGCAGCTGGGTAGCTCAGTAGATTGAGAGTCAGGCCCAGAGACAGGAGGTCTTGGGTTCAAATCTGGCATCAGACACTTCCCAGCTGTGTGACCCTGGGCAAGTTACTTAACCCCCATTGCCTAGTCCTTTCTGTGCTTCTGCCTTGGAACCAATACCCAGTATTGATTCTAAGATGGAAGATGAGGGTTTAAAAAAAAAAGAATACATTTGAAAGCTTACTTGGGGAGGGTTAAATTTCACCTACCCTGTTAGGAGCCCTGCATCTCAACTTTGTACTGTTCCCTCCCTCATCTCTAGCTGGAAGAATACAGCCGAGAGGCTTCTTTCCTGGCATTGCCCTCACTCAGTATGGCTCCATTTTGAGTCATCGGCTCATAGGCCAAGCACCAGAAAGAACCTCAGAGACCCACTGGTCCAATCCTCTTCGTTGTTCAGTCATTTCAGTCATGTCCAACTCTTGGCACAGATATTGGAGCATTTCCTGTTCTGGGTCATTTGGCAGATGAGGAAAATGAGGCAAATAGGATTAAGCGACTTCCTCGGGGTCACACAGCCAGTAAGTGTCGGGGTCAGAGCTAAACTGGGGAAGATGAATCTTCCTGACCCCAGACTCAGTGCTTTATCCACGGCACCATCTAGTTGCCTTCCATGCAGAGGCAGGAGTAGAAAATGGATTGAAAAGTGTTGTTTGCTATGTGCTAGGCACGGTAATAAGCACTAAGGATGCCAGTACAAACAAGCAAGACAGTCCCTGCCCTCAAGAAGGGGAAGGCAGCACATCCAGGAGAAAGCTGATCAAGGAAGGGAATTTTGCTCTGGGATTACCCTGTAGAAGAATCTGCAGAGGATGAGGTTCAGGAAGCCCCTAGTATGGAGCTGTTCATCTCAGATCCAGCATGAAAGGTACTAGGTTCAGTGGAGAGAGGGAAAAGGGATAGCCATTCATAGAGCTCCTACTATGTGCCGTCCTCTATACGAGCATTTTTTACAAATATTATAGTACTTGATCCTCATAACAACCCTGTGAGATCAATCCTCTTATTATCCCTATTTTACAATTGAAGAAATTGAGAGAAATAGCAATTCAATGACTTGCCCAGAGTCACATTGCTAGAAGTATCAGAGACTTGATTTGAACTCAGGACTTCCCAAACCCAAGTCTAGTACTCTGTCTACTGTCTCTCTGAGAGGAACAGTGGCATGCAGATGATAAGATGAATGGACAGAATAGGAACATGAAATACAGACTTATCCAAGGCAAGATTTGAACCCAGCTCCTCTGATTCAGTAATAAGCCAATGCTTACTCACTGTGGGCCTGCCTTGTATTGCCTGAGACTCTGTGACTGCTTTCACAATCTTGAAAAGGTTTCCCTGTCTGAAAGGTGCTGGGAAACCAATTTCAAACCCTGGCAATGGAAACCTGGGGAAAGAACATAGCACACACCCAGAGGCAGCCATCTGTAAACACCTGCATGGAACTGGACTCCCCTGGAGGCAGCTGGAAAAGGAGGGAGGTTCTAGAGCTAAGCAAAGATCCAGTTATGCCAGACAAAACTCTGCCTTTTTTTCCCCTAGGAGAGGAGAAATTGGTGCTTTCAGGGAACATGTTCCAGAACATGCTTCTCGAGTTCTATCTAGCTGAAACTCCCTTAGAGAGAGATGTGGATTATCATGGGTATGAAGGATCCATCTAGGGAGCCAGCCTAGTGCTGTGCAGAGTTGAACTCAGAGCCTGGGAGACCTCCATTCTAATCCCTTCTCTACCATTAACTCCTCAGCCTCAATTTTATTTTCCTTTTTTTTTTACTTTCTACAACTACTACATTAGTAGCTACTCTAAGACCAAAGGGCAAGAGCTAGGCCACAGGCAGAGCATAGAAGTAAGGGAACAGAGAAGCATCGGGAGGGAACTGAGGAGGGTAGTAACACCAAAACACCGAAACACCAGCAATTCCGGGCTTCCTGGGGAAGACAGATAATTTGCCTGGGGCTAAAGCCACTGAACACCAGACAGATAACAGAAGAGCCAGCCCCCCTCACTCAAATGGAGATGGCAAACAGCAGAGAAGCAAAAAAGCCTCAAAACAACAGGAAAAACAAGAAGGGGGCAACTTTGGACACATTTTATAGAGCAAAAATACAAAATACAGAGGAGATAGAAGAGGAAACACAAGCAAATGTGCCGAAATCTTCCAAAGGAAATGGAAACTCTCCACAAACTTTTGAAGAATTTGAATCGAAAATGATCAAAAAGATGGAATCCTTCTGGCAGGAAAAGTGGGAATTAATGCAAAAGAATTTCACGCAACTACAAAACCGGTTTGACCAAACTGAAAAGGAAAACCAGGCTTTAAAGGTCAGAATAAGGCAACTGGAAGACAACAAGCAGGTAAAAGAGCACGAATCAATAAAGCAAAGCCAAAAGATCAAGAAATTAGAAGAGAACATAAAATATCTCACTGATAAGGTGACAGACATGGAAAATAGAGGAAGAAGAGATAATTTAAGAATAAGTGGACTACCAGAAAATCCAGAAATAAACAGCAAACTCGACATCATAATACAAGACATAATCAAAGAAAATTGCCCAGAGATTCTAGAACAAGGGGGCAATACAGCCAATGAAAGAGCTCACAGAACACCCTCTACACTAAATCCCCAAAAGACAACTCCCAGGAATGTAATTGCCAAATTCCAAAGCTTTCAAGCAAAAGAAAAAATCCTACAAGAAGCCAGAAAAAGGCAATTTAGACATAAAGGAATGCCAATCAGGGTCACACAAGACCTTGCAAGTTCCACTCTGAATGATCGTAAGGCATGGAACATGATTTTCAGAAAGGCAAGAGAGTTGGGTCTTCAACCAAGAATCAACTATCCAGCAAAACTGACTATATACTTCCAAGGGAAACTATGAGCATTCAACAAAATAGAAGATTTCCAAGTTTTTGCAAAGAAAAGACCAGAGCTCTGCGGAAAGTTCAATATCGAAAAACAAAGAGCATGGAATACCAGAAAAGGTAAATATGATGGAAAGGGAAAAGGAGAAAATTGTTATCTTTTCATTTATTCAAACTCTCTTCTATGGAAAATGCAATGTTTAAATAGGGGGAAAAGAAAAATCAAATAGAATAATCTTTCTCACACAAAGATTCACATGGGAAGGGGAGGGGAAGAAAACTCCTATAAGAAGGAGAGGAAGAGAGTTTTTACTTAAACCTTACTCTCAGGGAAATCAACTCTGAGAGGGAAAAACATCCATATCCATTGGGATCCTGAATTCTATCTTGCCCAACAAGTGTAGGGAGAAGGGAAAACCAAGGGGGGAAGGGGGGAGGGAAAACAAAAGGGGAGGGAAGGAGATGGGGGAGGGGGGTGGAACAAAAAGGGAGGGGACAAGGGGGACTGATTGAAAGTAAATCACTGGATTAAAAGGTTAGACCTAAAGAAGAAAGGTTAGAATTAGGGAAGGATATCAAAATGCCAGAGAATTCACAAGTCACAATCATAACTTTGAACGTGAATGGGATGAACTCACCCATAAAACATAGACGAATCGCAGAATGGGTTAGAATCCAAAACCCTACCATATGTTGTCTTCAAGAAACACACATGAGGTGGGTAGATACCCACAAGGTCAGAATTAAAGGATGGAGTAAGAGCTTCTGGGCTTCAACTGATAGAAAGAAGGCAGGAGTTGCAATCATGATATCTGATAAAGTCAAAGCAAAAATAGACCTGATTAAAAGGGATAGGGAAGGTAATTATATTTGTTAAAAGGGACTTTAGATAATGAGGAAATATCACTAATCAACATGTATGCACCAAATAATATAGCACCCAAATTTCTAATGGAGAAACTAGGAGAATTAAAGGAAGAAATAGACAGTAAAACAATATTAGTGGGAGATTTGAACCAACCATTATCAAATTTAGATAAATCAAATCAAAAAATAAATAAGAAAGAGGTAAAAGAAGTGAATGAAATCTTGGAAAAATTAGAATTAATAGACATATGGAGAAAAATAAATAGGGACAAAAAGGAATACACCTTCTTCTCAGCATCACATGGCACATTCACAAAGATTGACCATACACTAGGTCACAGAAATATGGCATACAAATGCAGAAAAGCAGAAATAATAAATGCAGCCTTTTCAGATCACAAGGCAATAAAAATAATGATCAGTAACGGTACGTGGAAAACCAAATCAAAAATTAATTGGAAATTAAACAATATAACACTCCAAAATCGTTTAGAGAAGAAATCACAGAAACAATTAATAATTTCATCAAGGAAAATGACAATGGCGAGACATCCTTTCAAACCTTTTGGGATGCAGCCAAAGCAGTGATCAGAGGTAAATTCATATCCCTGAGTGCATATATTAACAAACTAGGGAGAGCAGAAATCAATCAATTGGAAATGCAAATAAAAAAACTCGAAAGCGACCAAATTAAAAACCCCCAGCAGAAAACCAAACTAGAAATCCTAAAAATTAAGGGAGAAATTAATAAACTCGAAAGTGATAGAACTATTGATTTAATAAATAAGACTAGAAGCTGGTACTTTGAAAAAACAAAATAGACAAAGCACTGGTCAATCTAATTAAAAAAAGGAAAGAAGAAAAGCAAATTAACAGCATCAAAAATGAAAAGGGGGACATCACCTCCAATGAAGAGGAAATTAAGGCAATCATTAAAAATTACTTTGCCCAATTATATGGCAATAAATATACCAATTTAGGTGATATGGATGAATATATACAAAAATACTAACTGCCTAGACTAACAGAAGAAGAAATAGAATTCTTAAATAATCCCATATCAAAAATGAAATCCAACAAGCCATCAAAGAACTCCCTAAGAAAAAATCCCCAGGGCCTGATGGATTCACCACTGAATTCTATCAAACATTCAGAGAACAGTTAACCCCAATACTATACAAACTATTTGACATAATAAGCAAAGAGGGAGTTCTACCAAACTCCTTTTACGACACAAACATGGTACTGATTCCAAAACCAGGCAGATCAAAAACAGAGAAAGAAAATTATAGACCAATCTCCCTAATGAATATAGATGCAAAAATCTTAAATAGGATACTAGCAAAAAGACTCCAGCAAGTGATCAGAAGGGTCATCCACCATGATCAAGTAGGATTTATACCAGGGATGCAGGGCTGGTTCAATATTAGGAAAACCATCCACATAATCAACCATATCAACAAGCAAACCAACAAAAATCACATGATTATTTCAATAGACGCAGAAAAAGCCTTTGATAAAATACAACATCCATTCCTATTGAAAACACTAGAAAGCATAGGAATAGGAGGGTCATTCCTAAAAATAATAAACAGTATATATCTAAAACCATCAGCCAATATCATCTGCAATGGGGATAAACTAAATGCATTCCCAATAAGATCAGGAGTGAAACAAGGATGCCCATTATCACCTCTACTATTTGACATTGTACTAGAAACACTAGCAGTAGCAATTAGAGAAGAAAAAGAAATTGAAGGCATCAAAAAAGGCAAGGAGGAGACTAAGCTATCACTCTTTGCAGATGACATGATGGTCTACTTAAAGAATCCTAGAGATTCAACCAAAAAGCTAATTGAAATAATCAACAACTTTAGCAAAGTTGCAGGATACAAAATAAACCCACATAAGTCATCAGCATTTCTACACATCTCCAACATAGTTCAGCAGCAAAAACTAGAAAGAGAAATCCCATTCAAAATCACCTTAGACAAAATAAAACACCTAGGAATCTATCTCCCAAGACAAACACAGGAACTATATGAACACAACTACAAAACACTCTCCACACAACTAAAACTAGACTTGAGCAATTGGAAAAACATTAACTGCTCATGGGTAGGACGAGCCAATATAGTACAAATGACCATCCTACCCAAACTTATCTACCTATTTAGTGCCATACCCATAGAACTTCCAAAAAATTTCTTTACTGATTTAGAAAAAAACATAACAAAGTTCATTTGGAATAACAAAGAATCAAGGATATCCAGGGAAATAATGAAAAAAAAAATACAAAGGAAGGGGGCCTTGCAGTCCCAGATCTTAAACTATATTACAAAGCAGCAGTCATCAAAACAATTTGGTACTGGCTAAGAGCCAGAAAGGAGGATCAGTGGAATAGACTTGGGGCAAGTGACCTCAGCAATACAATATATGATAAACCCAAAGATCCCAGCTTTTGGATCAAAAATCCACTATTCGATAAAAACTGCTGGGAAAACTGGAAGACAGTGTGGGAAAGATTAGGATTAGATCAACACCTCACACCCTATACCAAGATAAATTCAAAATGGGTGACTGACATGAACATAAAGAAGGAAACTACAAGTAAATTAGGTGAACACAGAATAGTATACATGTCAGACCTTTGGGAAGGGAAAGACTTTAAAACCAAGCAAGACATAGAAAGAATCACAAAATGTAAAATAAATAATTTCGACTACATCAAATTAAAAAGCTTTTGTACAAACAAAACCAATGTAACTAAAATCAGAAGGAAAGCAACAAATTGGGAAACAATCTTCATAAAAACCTCTGACAAAGGTTTAATTACTCAAATTTACAAAGTGCTAAATCAATTGTACAAAAAATCAAGCCATTCTCCAATTGATAAATGGGCAAGGGACATGAATAGGCAGTTCTCAGCCAAAGAAATCAAAACTATTAATAAGCACATGAAAAAGTGTTCTAAATCTCTTATAATCAGAGAGATGCAAATCAAAACAACTCTGAGGTATCACCTCACACCTAGCAGATTGGCTAACATGAGAGCAAAGGAAAGTAATGAATGCTGGAAGGGATGTGGCAAAGTAGGGACATTAATTCACTGCTGGTGGGGTTGTGAACTGATCCAACCGTTCTGGAGGGCAATTTGGAACCATGCCCAAAGGGTGATAAAAGACTGTCTGCCCTTTGATCCAGCCATAGCACTGCTGGGTTTGTACCCCAAAGAGATAATAAGGAAAAAGACTTGTACAAGAATATTCATAGCTGCGCTCTTTGTAGTAGCCAAAAATTGGAAAATGAGGGGATGCCCTTAAATTGGGGAATGTCTGGACAAATTGTGGTATATGTTGGTGATGGAATACTATTGTGCTAAAAGGAATAACAAAGTGGAGGAATTCCATGGAAACTGGAACAACCTCCAGGAAGTGATGCAGAGCGAAAGGAGCAGAACCAGGAAAACATTGTACACAGAGACTGATGCACTGTGGTACAAGTGAAGGTGATGGACTCCTCCACTAGGGTCAATGCAATGTCCCTGAACAATCTGCAGGGATCTAAAAAACACTATCCACAAGCAGAGGATAAACTGTGGGAGTAAAAAAAAAAAGTCAAGCAACTGCTTGACTACAGGGGCTGAGAGGAAATGACTGAAGAGAGACTCTAAATGAACACTCTAATGCAAATACCAACAACATGGAAATGGGTTCGAACCAAGAACACATGTGAAACCCAGTGGAATTGTTCGCCGGCTATGGGAGAAGTGGTGGGAGGGGGGCGGGGGGAGGAAAAGATAATGGTCATTGTTTCCAATGAATAATGTTTTTAAATAACCAAATAAAATAATGTTTAAAAGGTTAAAAAAAAAAAGAGCTAGGCCACAGAGTTAAGTGACTTGCCCAGAGTCACACAATTAAGAAGTGTCCAAGGTCAGATTTGAACCCAAGTGCTCCTGATTCCAGACCTGATGCTCCATCCATTATACCACCAAAACTTCCCCCATGGCCTTAGTTTTCCAATAATAATCATCCCTCCTCCAAAAGGTTATTATGAGGATTGAATGAGATAATATATCTATAAAGCACTTTGCAAAACTTCAGGAACTATATACATTTTAGTTCTTATTATTTCCAGGAAGCTAGATGGCACCATAGTGCACAAAGCACAAGGCTCAGGACCAGAAAAATGCATTTTCCTGATTTCAAATCTGGCTGTGTGACCCTGGACAAGTCACTTAACCCAGTTTGCTTCAGTTTCCTCATCTGTAAAATGAGCTGAAGAAGGAAATGGCAAACCAATCCAGGATCTCTGCCAAGAAAGCCCCAAATTGGGTCACAAAGAGTTGGATATAACTAAAATGACAACTTATTCTTTTGACTAGCTATGTGGCCCCAGGCAATTCACTTAGCCTCTCTGTGCCCCAGTCTACTCCCTAAGCCTGTAGCTGCAGAAAAGGTGCTGCTATGCATTAGCAAGGGAGTTTCCTCCCCTGAGAGTCCCCTTCAGCTATGAAATCACAGCCCTAGCCCCAAAATAATAACAATAAGGGGTATTGAGGTCAATGGAGGCATACAGATAAAATTCTGACTTTCATTACTAAAACAAATTAAAACAAGAACCTTCAATCAATCAACAATGAATGTAGCACAGCTTCTAAGAGACTTACACTCTACTGGCAGACTGGTTCCCCAGAGGCCATTTCTAATTAGCCCTTCAGAGAACTAGGGGATAGCCTGTGGTGGAAGGTGGGGGGCCTGGCACCCGTTTTCTTTCTAATACTACAGCATCTTACATCACTTGGCATAGTATTTGACACATAGTAGGGCTTAATAAATGTTCATTATTGACTAGCTCATGAGCCCCCACAAATTTACTTCACCTTTCCTGATTATCAGATTCTATCAATTAATCAGTGAGGAACAATTTTTAGAAAGAGTATTTGCTAAGTAGATCTAAAAAGAATAGTGGGTGCAAAGCTTCTCTCAAAAGTCAGTAGCACATTCTCTCAGTAAAACAGAGTTCAGAGGAAAGTGGGCTCGAGTTATGGAGTACATGTGGGAAAAGGGTAACTCACAGACCTTTTCCCTCTCTCCAGGGTACTCATAACATTCCCTTTAGGGATGTCTTTTTTCTCTTGGGCATCCCATTTTGTCCTTCAGTCCTCAGAAGTTCACAGAATCCTCCTCTTAAGTGAAGATGGGTAGTTGGGGGAAGCTCTGTAGCTCCGTGCTCTGATTCTTTAAATTCCCACAAAGTATGACCAAGTCCCTTCAACCTTTCCAAACACATTTCCTGGGTGGTGTCCACTCACTTCACCCAATACCTCGTACTGGGCTTCTAAATTGATCAAGGTCTTTTTGCCCTGAGTTTTAACCCTATGGTTGATTAATTGATGTTCAGGCCCTGTTTCTGCCTCTGAATGATTGTTCTCACCTGACCAAGGTAGCAGGTCATAGCATCTTGTTATTTGCTCTAAGAAGCATGGAGCAATCTGACTTAATCAACACATAACAACTTAATCCTTACATTAAGGTCCTTCTGGGTGATTTTATAGAACTGATAAATCAGAAAAGAGATATGATAGAACTGACCTAACTTTCAGGAAGGTCCAGTCATGTGCCCCAGGAAATACATGTGCTTCCCTTTTATATAGATTCACAAACCTCTTAATTCATTTTTTTAACTCATATTTATCTCTGCTGCTTCTGCCTCTTCCTTTCTTCATCCTACATCAGCCCATTTCTTTCTAAAGCTCAGCAGCTTCCATAAAATGTTAGGAAACTAAGTCTGAGCCAAGTGGAGAAGAGGTAGAGAGACTGAGTAGAACTCACCAACTGCTTTAATTGAAATTGTTTTTTCTTTTAACCAAACATTAAGCTATTTTGCCAAATGGTTAGTCAGTTATAATTATTACAGTAAAACTTTGACTCAAGTCCCAAAACAACACTTTTGTGTTCTTTATTGTATTCTAATTTGACAATGGGCAGGAATGAGACATGGAAGGTGGCCAGTTTTTTTCCCAGAAAAATATATCTCCACTTATACAAAGGAAGACATGGAAAAAATACAAGTCAATAAATATTCACATACATTTTGAGAAATGCATTTCCGCTATAAAATGAAAAACATTTGTAATTTCCTGTGTGCTCAAGGAATATAGGCTAAGTTTCATGTTGACTTGTCAACTGAAATATAAATTATAGATAAACTAAAATAATCAAAGAATCATAGACTATAAGCAAAGACAATGCAAAAGGCTTCAATATTATCAGTGAATACACTCACCCATGCTACTGCTTCCTCCATTTCTATGGAGGAAGACAGATATACTCCAGGACAAGAGCCTTTGGCTCCACCCACCAAGACATTCTGTTCACAGATAAGCATACTCAGGGAGCCACAGTTGTTTCCCCTTCACTATCCAAAGTTCTATTTGTTCTTGGGTTTCCCAGACCCTATAAACTAATCAGGTATTTGCTTTTGTCTCTTCTTTAAGGATGCCTCTATTGCCCACAGATTCCACCTCATGCGAGAGAAGTACCCTCAAAAATTCAAGAGCAGGTAAAGACCGCCATCTTTCCCCTCCTTTGTTTCCTTCTTTTCTATCCCACTTCCTTCCCTGCATCCCTATCCTGATATAATGGTTTCTGCCTCCTCTCCTTGGAAATATTCTTGTCTAAGTCAGGATAGGCTTGTTTATTCACATTGTATGAAGGCAGATTTTCATTTCTAAGATGAAAGAAAAGGAAAATGTCAGGAACACATCTTGACTTGACTCAGTAGTTTGTTTGGTTTTTTTGGTTTGGGGTTTAGTTTTTGCCCAATGGGCAGTATGCAGAATGATGGATTAGGAAACTGGAATGGGAAAAGGAGGATGCCCTCGGCCATTTCTTTACATGGAAATTGGTTCTGCTCTGAATCAGCCTTCCTTGGTTGTGTTTCCCCTCTAAAGTTGGTCACTCTTCCTCAATATGTCTCCTTAGAGAGATAAATTGAGGGTTCTCTTGAGTATGGGTCACTCTTAGGCCCCCTTCATCTTGTAATCCCTTCATTTCATGCCCTTTCAGAAAAGTAGGATCCTTGGGGTGATGGGGAGCTTGGGCAAGGAGCCACCATTGACCTCTTTCTCCTCTGTCCAGCAGAGGGCAGCAGTAGAGAAAAAGTGGGTCACCGAAGCAAAGTTGAGGAATGGGGGGATGGAATGGCCCCGGTGCACCTCCGTTTGGCCTTGGCTCTCCCAAGAAAATTGGGACATTGAGGCAAAAAAGTATCCATCAAACTAGCACATCAAAGAAGCCCTACTCCCTCGACTTGTGCCCAGTAGAAAGCTGCAACTGTTGCCTGTTTCCACCCACTAAGATCACTTTCCGCCTTGATTTTGCTATCAAGTGTCCTCCCAGGCAATGTTTCTTAGTGTCGCTTCTGTCAAGGAGCTCCCCAAGGTCACAAGAGCCCCAGTTAACCATGGATATAAAAGTAGCAGGGTAAAACTATACAGCCATTCCTAGAGTTAGGAAGATTCTGAGTGCCTAGACTGCCTTTAATCCATTCCAGCTGGGTGTGGCCCAATAAAAAGAGCACCTGACCTGGATTCAGGAAGACGAGTTCAAATCTATCCTCAGACACTAGCTGTGGGACCCTGGGCAAGTCAGTTGATCCTGCTTGCCTCAGTTTCCTTATCTGGAAAATGAACTGGAAATGGCAAACTGTCAGTATCTTTGCCAAGAATATCCCAAATGGGGTCTTGAAACATTGACCCCAACTGGAAAAAAACCACCCAAATGGCGACAGCTATGCAAAGTAATCAAATCACTTATCTCACCTCTGATAACTTACTACCAATAGCCATAGGTGACTCACTCTTCTCTCTGGGGTTCTGTGTCCTCATCTTTAGAAGGATGACTATGGAGGAGCTTCCTTCCACGTCTCAGTCTCTGACCCTGTGATCCTAAAGTCCTAACCTGTCAGTCATGAAGCCATAAAAGGATGGAAAAGGAAAGCATGTTTGAGAAGGTGTCAGATGACCTAAGTTCAAATTCTGCCATTACTACTACCTACAAATGACATTAGGCAAATTCTGGGGCTCAGGCTTCTTATCTGTCGGAATAGATGAGCCTTACGTTCTCTTGTAACTCTATATCTAAATCTATATTGCAGATGACTTGCCCATCTGTATCAAGGAAGGGAATTTTCATGGTAGGAGTTCCCCACACTCGTGAAATCACACTCCTCCTGCCCACCCCAAAAATCTAAATTCAAGCTCCTAGAGCAGTGCCCTCAGGAGCCTGGCCTTTGACCACTGGAAATTAAGTTTAGCCTCCTAATACGAGCATAGATTCTCTCTAATTCACTAACTAGCTAGCTAGATCAGTGACCCATCTCCATTAATCTCTTGTCTGATCTAAGCTGGACTAAGGTTAATTTTTGAATTCATCTTCAGAATCCTTTAACTTTGATTCAGTTTGCAACCAGAAATGTATGGCTTACAGGCCAAGGAGGGCAGAGGAAGTTGGAGTTATGAATTGAGCAAGGGACTTACTGCAAAATAGTATAAGGACTTGGGTATCTCTGTTTGCCAGTATAGCCTGTGAGAGTAAGAAATGGAAGAGTGTGAAACTAAGCCATTCTCTCCTGCAGATTATATATTTGTAAATGGGTGTCGAGAAATTTTTTCATGTGAACACTGACTAGGTATTTTTGCACAGTATTTGATCCAAGGAAATTTTCCAGGCAAAGATTAGGGTGTTATCTAGTAAAGTCTAGAATATAAGGAAGCCCCTTAAAGGAAGGAAGTGCCTTGTTTTTGTACCTGTATCACTAGAGTCTAGCACAGTGATGGCGAACCTTTTAGAGGGGCGAGCACTGTGAGAAATGTCCTCGGCCGCCCTTGGAGAGGGAGGGGGAGAAAGGAGCAGCCCAGTCCCATGTCCCTCTGGCTTTCTAGTAATAAACTCAAGCAAACTCTGTGCTGGGGTGATGGTGTGCATGCCCACACAAAGAACTGAATGCCCCCTCTGGCATACATGCCGTAAGTTCACCACCACAGGTCTAGCACATATTAGAAACTTAATAAATGTGAAATATCAAGAACCCTGTTCTACCCACTGGTCCTTATGTTTCATCCCTAGAGCCAAGCAGGGTCAGCCTAACTCCTTCTCTATCCCATAACTCCTCCAATATTTGAAGATACCTGCTAGGTTTTCTATTCTCCAAGTTAAATAATTTCAAGTCCTCCAAGCCATTCCTTTATCTTATATATGACAATCTCCACCTTACTGGTCACCATTTTCAGAATGAATGCTCTCTGTCTTAAAGCCTAGATCTAGAACTAGAAGGTGCCTCAGGAGCCATCTTGTACAAACCCTTTACATTACAGAGAAGGGATATGAGCCTCAGGGGAGTGTGATTTGGCCAAGGTCACTCAGAGAGTACAGATTAGAAGCCAATGCTCTTTGCATCATACTTTGTCAATGTCTCCCTTAACGTGTGCCATCCAGGACTGAACCCAATCTCCAAAACGTGGTCCCAGCACCTACTAGTTCTTCCTTTCTTCTGCATGATGTGAGAAGGGGAGAGGTTGCCCCTCGTTCTTGCCTCACAGAGCCCTGTTGGCTGAAAAGCAGGTTGGAGATCAGCCCTCCTCTCTATCCCTCCTGTACATCTAGCTTAGATAATATCCCATCGAATTCCTGGGTCTATCCAAGAGGCAGCTGAATAGCTATTTTTCTCACAGATTCCTTATTTAGCATTGGAGATGTTGTCGTTGCCATGGTTACTCTCTTATACCAGTCTGTGAACCTGGGAAAGGTCACAAAAGATAGGAAGAAAACATGGCAGCTGGGGTCCAGAAGAGGGAACCATGGGAACAGCTTAAAAACTGGCCTTACCTGCTGCACTTTGGGAAAAGCAGGGAACCTGGGGGGTCCCTCTGCTCCCCCTGAATAAGGCAGAATCTATTGAGAGATTGTTTGGGGGGGTTGTCCTCTTTGGGAATTCTGACTGTTTGAGGCTGGAAGTCGAGGTTTGCCGTCCAGTTTTCTGAGAAAACCCTTCAGCCCCTTGGGATTCTGGGTGGTACAAATATGTCGGAAACCCCTACAGTGCACTAGGCAGCATGCTAGGCACGGGGGAGACACGTAACAAAGAACAAAGCAACTCCTGCTCAAGAGGAACTTCTCTTCTAATGGAGGAGATGGCAAATATACACAGGAGATGACATGTAACATGTGGATGACACATACAACATCCAGGTGATAAATATCATTGGATGACAGATATATAGACCCCATACATGCTGTAATCAGTAGATGACAAATATCTACAGAGTACAATGTGTAATATAATATGGATAATTCTCTATAATATATGATGCCATTTATAATCAAATATAAATATGTACACCACAAAATTGATTCACACACATACATATACATATTTCGGTATACTTTATATACATATATCTGTATGGAAAAGCTGGTTTTAAATGTTTCCCAGTATCCTCTCTGTTAATAAAGAGGATCAGATGTCCCAGAATTCAGCATTGTACTCTGACAGATCTGGGGGTTTACAATCATAGGCTTATTTATGGGGCCTCAAGAAGTCACCCAGCCCAACCCCCTCATTTTACAGATGAGGAAACTGAGTCTTAGAACGGAGAAGGGACTTGTAAAAGGTCACACAGGTAACTGGTAGCAGTGGTAGAATTGGAACCCAGGACCTCTGACTCCAAATCCATCCTTCTTTCCACTGTACTATATTGGAGCTACAGTCCCTCAGTATGTGCCAGCTATCTGCATGACAGGCAGCCAGAAAAGCTCCTGCTGTCCCGGGTCACGCTGAGAGAGTCAGAGTGACCAGCAGGAGGAAGGTGGTGTTTCTTCTCTCCGAGGTTCGGGTCAGACTAACTTTCTGGAAAGGAAGCAAAGGCCCAACCTGTTTCCCTTGAATATATCAGATGAACTTTGGAAAAAATACTTGAGGTTTGGGAAAGTCCCAGATAGTTGACTGTGACATTTCTTTACATTTTTAATGCAAAATGTCAACAACAAACTCAGCAAGCAAAGCCTCTAAGGGACAACTTAAACCGTTTGACCCTTTATTTACCAGCCTGCAAAAATGTTTGGCTCACCTCCCTTGGGAGATGATAGTACGAGGAATGGGGTGTGCCTGTCACTGTCACCATGTGAAAGGGCATTTTTGAGGATTTTGTCTATGGTTAATTTAAAGCATGATTAGTCCTGGCCTTAATAATAGAATCACAGACTCTACTCAAACCCCTTCATTTTACAGATGGAGAAACTGAGGCCTGGAGAAGCAAAATTATTTGTCCTAAGTCATACTAATAATAAATGGCAGAGGGGCGGCTGGGTGGCTCAGTGGATTGAGAGCCAGGCCTAGAGATGGGAGGTACCGAGTTCAAATCTAGTTTCAGACACTTCCTAACAATGTGACCCTGAGCAAGTCACTTAACCCCCACTGCCCAGCCCTCACCACCCTTCTGCTTTAGAACCAATCCACGGTATTGATTCCAAGAAGGAAGGTGAGGGTTCTTAAAAATAATAATGATAGGGGGAGCTGGGGAGCTCCGTGGGTGGAGATCCAGTCCTAGAGATGGGAGGTCCTAGGTTCAAATCTGGCTTCAGGCACTTCCTAGCTGTGTGACCCTGGGCAAGTCACTTAACCCCCATTGCCTAGCCCTTACCTCTCTTCTGCCTTGGAACCAATACATAGTGCTGATTTCAAGAAGGAAGGCAAGGGTTTAAAATAATAATAATAATAATAATAATAATAATAATAATCAATGGCAGAGATGGGAGCTGAACTGAGAGCACAGCACCTTGAATCCAGGGGGTTTTCCTCCCAGGTCACACGCTGCCTCCCCAAACAAATGCCTTCTTTGAATAACAGCCTTTCCAATTGTTCCTCTTAGTGCAGCCCTCCATTTCTCCAGATAACTCCCATCTGACTGCCTACAAATGAGTCCCTGTGAGGCCAGGGGAAACAAAGCCCTTTTTTCCAGGGCTACAAAGCCCTTAATTCAAAAGGACAGATGAGAGCAATGATAAGAATTTAAACTTAAATCTACTAATAATTCTCAAGACAGGTTGCCAAAGACTTAGGAACCTCATGGAGAAAAAACAAAGTACCTGTTTATTCCAAAGTGGGTCCCTGCCCAAGCTAAGGATAAGGTGGTGGGAAATGATGGGTCAAGGGATCATTGAGGATGAGAATTTGAGCCTAAGTCAACAATGCTGCTGCCTAGCTAGTCAGGGACCTCTTGAATGTCAGCCAGAGGGACCTCAGAGGATACTTATGTCAGTCGATCAACAAACATTTGTTAAAAGTCGAATGTGGGGGGCAGCTGGGTGGCTGAGTGGATGGAGAGCCAGGCCCAGAGATGGGAGATCATGGGTTCAAATTTGACCTCATACACTTCCTAGCTGTGTGACCCTGGGCAAGTCACTTGACCCCCATTGCCTAGCCCTTACCACTCTTCTGTCTTACATAATATTGGTTCCAAGAGGTTTAAAGAAAAAAAGCAAATCATGTGCCAGGCACTGTCCAAACAATCCCTGAGCCAGAACCTGCCTCTCACTCTACCTGCAGCCTCTTGATGAGTAGCTATCCAGCCTGTGTCTGAAGACCTCCCAGGACAGGGAGCTCACTGCCTGCCAAGAGAGCCCATTGCTCTTTGGGAGAGCTCTGATGGTCAGGGAGATTGTTTTTCTTTAACCTAAATGGGCCTCTCTGCTGCTCCTCCTTCTTCCCTCAGAAGCCAAGAAGAATACGTCGAATCCCTCTCTCAAAAGACTGGCCTTCAAATATTTGCTGTACCCACTGAGTCTTCACTCCTCCAGGCTAAGAAGAAGAATAGTAGCTAACATTTATATACCTGGAAGTATGCCAGTTAGGTGGCACAATGGACACCGCATAGACCTAGAATCAGGAAGACTCCTCTTTTCACTTCAAATCTGGCCTCAGCCACTTCCCAGTCATATGGCCCTGGGCAAGTCACTTAACCCTGTTTGCCACAATTTCCTCATCTGTCAAAGGAGCTGGAGAAGGACATGGCAAACTCCTCTAGTTCTTCTGCCAAAAAAACCTCCAAATTGAATCGTAGAAGAGTCAGACATGACTGGAAAATGACCTAAACTATGCCAGGCTCTGTGCTAGGTGCTTTATAACTATTATCTCTTTATAATTATTATCTATGATCCTTACAATGACCCTGGGAGATAGGTGCTCTTTTAGTCCCCATTTTATAGATGAGGAAATGGAGGTAAACCGAGGTCATATGACTTGGCCAGGGTCACACAGCTAGGAAGTGTCTGAGGTCAGATTTGAGCCCAGGACCCTCTATCTCTAGACCTTGCTCTCTAACCACTTGAAGAAAACTACACATTCTAAGAAATTTATGAGGCAGGGATGAGGAGGGAGACCATTCTAGGTATGGGGCAAAGCCAAGGGCACAGTGATTAGAGACGGAGTCCTGCATATGAAAGGCCAATTTGATGAGACCATGGATTCCATTAAGGAGAGTAATGGGCAATAAGGCTGGAAAGATGGTTTGACAATGGTTCCAATTGGTGAGACATTTTGAAGGAAGAAAGTCAACAAGCCTGGTTTCTGGCTGGGATTCTTGGCATCCAGAAGAGGAGCCCAGTTTGCAGTCTTGCAGGATGGCAGTGACTTGGGACATTATGAGGGAGATCTCTTTGGGGAAACACTTGGGTGAGAAGCTTCTTGGGTCCATCCTAGTCTTTAGCCCAGTGGCCCAGAAAGGGGACACATCCTCCACCTTTGGAGATGTCTAGAGGAGGAGATGCCATCCTCCCACCCCCACAATAATGATTTGTTTGAGTATTTCCCAGGATTCAAGGTCAGCCTTTCCCTTTGATCTCCAGCTCTGGCCCCTCTGTCTGAGCATGTTTTGGATGAGGAGGACAGGCTGCTTTCCATCTGGGCAGAGCCCTTCTGGGGCAGCCCAGGATTAAATCATTCCCCTGCCTCTTCCATTTTATTGAAGATTTCCTTGGGGGGCTTATTTCCTAAGCCTTTTATCATCTCTGCGGATCTTCTTTGGTCCCTCTTTAAGAGTGGAACCCCCAACTGATTGCAGAAATGTACAAGATGTCTGACCAATGCCAAGTGCTTTGGTGCAAGAAACTTAACACTTCCTACCTGCTTATCACCACTGTGTGCATCCATGGCAAGCTGTGACTTCATCCGTTTAGGACAGGGACTCGTAACTTGGAGTCTGTGACCTTGTCACAGAAAGCTCTGGTAACTTCATGGCTGTAAGCCTCGTCCGTCTTACTCTTCATTCACTTTTCAGCCCTCTGCAAGATGGCTTCTGCTGAGACTCTCCTCCCAAGACCTCCACAACAATCCCTCCATAACAAAAGACCCTCAACAGTGGTCTTTGCTCGGGTTCCATACTCCATGGATTTCCTATGGCTTTGGAGATGCCCGACTCCCCCATTTTCATGATGGGTCCATGATGGAAAGGAGTTGAGGACTTGGGTTCCAAGTCCTCCTCTGAGGCTTAACGCCTCCCTTTGCCTAGCCCTTACCTCTCTTCTGCCTTGGATTCCAATACCCAGTATTGTGTCTTTGAAAAAGAGACTCAGTTCAAGTATCACCTTCTCCATGAAACCTTTCCTTGGTATATACCCAAGACACGTGGTCGTTTCTTTAGGGTGAAGATGGAGCAGATGGAAGGAAAGAAAATTATATAATATGTACATGTTTATATATTATATATTTGTCTCTCTATATATTGAAATATGTTTGGTTATTTCAGTCCTGGCTAATTCTTTGTGAACCCATTTGGAGTTTTCTCAGCAGAGGTACTGGAGTGGTTTGCTATTTCTTCTCCAGCTCATTTTACAAATCAGGAGACTGAGGCCAAGAGGATCAAGTGACTTGCCCAGAGTCACATAGCTAGTGTCTGAGGTTGTATTTAAACTCAGGAAGATGAGTCTTCCTGACCCCAGGCCCAGCACTTCACCACTTAGCTCCTGTGTGTAATATACATTGAATTCTGTCAACATAGAGATAGACAGACAGGCAGATGGACAGACAGACAGGCAGATAGATAGAGGAATAGATAGATAGATAGATAGATAGATAGATAGATAGATAGATAGACAGACAGACAGACAGACAGACAGATAGATAGATAGATAGATAGATAGATAGATGCATGGATAGATAGACAGACAGACAGACAGACAGACAGATAGATAGATAGATAGATAGATAGATAGATAGATAGATAGATAGATACATGGATAGATAGATAGATAGATACATGGATAGACAGATACATGGATGGATAGATAGATAGATACATGGATGGATGGATGGATGGATAGATGCATGGATGGATAGATAGATGCATGGATGGATGGATAGATAGATGCATAGATGGATAGATAGATAGATAGATAGATAGATAGATAGATAGATAGATAGATGATTTTGTGTAATCTTTATATCTATATTGGGTGTCTCCAGTGGAATGTAAGTTGCTTGAAGGCAGGGACTATTTCACTTTTATATGTATCAAGGACCTAATGCAGTGCCTGAGAGCCATGGAGTGAGTAAGTCTGGATTTCAATGGCATTGAGAAATACTCCCAGCGAGAAAACTCCTCTCCCAAAGCAAATCAGCCCCTTTGGAACAGTTCACAGACCTAGGAAGGGGCCTGGGGCTCTTCCTAAAATTCATTGAGTAGGTCCTCCCTCCCCATGCCTCCTGTCCCAAGCTAGGCTAGACCCTCATTATTGCCTCCTGGGGACCACTGCATAGTCTTTTACCTTCTCTGATTGTCTCCAGCATCTCTTTGATGTCCAACTGCCACCACACACTCCAAACTTCCTGAATCATCTTCCTCAAACTCCATTTTCATCATGGTACCCTGTCAGTCAGTTACAAATCTGCCAGGATTTCCTACTGCCTGATAGTAGATCCCAAATCTTCACTCCAGGCATTCTTTCAGTGACTAGAAAACTTAGCCAATGTCAGAGGGACAGCATAGGGTACTGACTAAAATACTGGGTTGGAAGTTTCAAATCCTGCCTCTGACATTTACTGGCTGTGACAATGGAAAAATCATTTCATTTTTAGGAGCCTCAGTTTCCTTCTCTATAAAGATGAGACTTTGGACTATAAGGTCTTCCCAGCTCTGAATCTATGATATTCTGCTCTTTACCTACCTACATAGTCCCTCCATTTTGTGTAGCTTCAATTCCTACCTGTGTCACCTCAGGCAGGTCTCTTCACCTCAGTTTCCCCAACTGTAAAATGAAGGGATTGGACTAGATGACTTCAGAGGTCCCTCCCAACCCTAGATTGATGTTGCTAACTAGGATCAGTTGAACAAGCATTTACTAATGTTAGGAGGTTGCCTAGTATGATAAAGGTGGCTTCCCTTCTGGGTAGAGGGCAGCATGCTTCCTCCCTAGGTAGACCATCTGCCCTAGAACTCACCTTAGAGTTCTCCACCTTTCCTTCCCTTTGCCCCTAGTGATTACACCCATAGTCAGTATTCTCTACACTGTTCCCCGTTATCCCCCACCAACTATTTTTGAACCAGGTGAAAGTACTTCTAATTATGCCTTCAAGGGTGAGGAGGGAGGGTGCAGACTGGGGTCCAAGCACAGTCAAGGCTGAGAGATGAGCTGCCCACCCACAGTGGGCTGTGTGCCCCTGGGTGCCTTACTTCCACTGATCCAAAAAGCTTCCCCCGCTATGCCAACCCAGGCACACGCTTTCTCTCAAGGTTCGAATTAAATCTCGGCTCCCCCGAAAGCCCTTCCTAACCAACCTTGTCAGCTCTATCTGATCGCTTCCGCATTGACTCTCTTCTGAATGTGTATAGATTCTGCCTGACCTTGTAGTTATAATTATTTACCGGGCTCTTTCTAATTCTTTGGGCTCCAGTCGTCACCAATGGCTATGTTTATCCAATTGGGTTGTGAGCTCTTCTTCCTCTGCATCCCACCAATCTCTAGGAGAATGGTAGGCTCATCACAAGGCCTGGTGAAATGAATCTGTGGATGAATGAATCACCTCTCAAGGTCTCTCCCCGCATCAGCACTCCCTGGTTCTCTTGGCTGTGTCTAAGGAGACAAATGGTAGCCAACCATCACTGGATTTTCCCTCAGCTTCAGACTTGTGTCTTCAGTGTTGAAGGTCACGTCCAAAAAACAACCCACTAATCAGTACTAGAAATCTTTACTCATGTCAGATGCTGATCTCATCTCAAACTCAACTTGACCAAACATGCTGCCCAAGGGGAAGGAGCATAAGGCCTTCCATTGTCTCCTAGTCAGGGTCTCTTGGCAGCTGGGTGGTATAGTGGATGAAGTGCCCAACTTGGAGGCAAGAAGATTCATCTTCCTAAGTTCCAATCTGACCTCAGATACTCAACTAGCTGTGTGACCCTGGGCAAGTCACTTTACCTTGTTTGCCTCTGTTTCCTCATTTGTAAAATGAGCTGGAGAGGGAAATGACAAACTACTCTAGCATCTCTGCCAAGAAAACTCCAAATGATGTGGTCATGAAGAGTCGGACACAGCTGAAAAATGACTGAACAACAACAAAATGTGGCGCCTCTTAGGATCATTTATATTCTGGGTCCTTCTAAGACCTTATCAGAATCTCTGGGATAGGGTTGGAACTCTTTTTCTACCTAGAATCCACATGAATAACATTTATTCCATCATGGAGTAAAATGAGAGGAAGAGCCAGCATTTATATAGCATTTTAAGACTGACAAAGCACCCTACAAATATCAGCTTGTTTTATTCTCATAACAAGCCCAAGAGGAAAACACTATTATTATTATCACTATTTTACATATGAGGGAACCATGGCAGGCACAGTTTAAGTGACTTCCCCAATAAATACTAAGCACCTGCTATGTGCTAAGCAATGGAGACACAAATGGGGGTAAAAGCAGTCCCTGCCCTCAAGGAACTTTCAATCTAATGGGGAAGGCAACAAGTAAACAACTATTAAAAACCAACTGTATACAGGGTAAAGAGAAAATGATTAACAGGGGGAAGGCACTGAAATTCAGAGGAGGTGGAGAAGGCTTCCTATAGGAGATGGGGTTTTAGTTGGGACTTAAAGCAAGTCAGAGTGGAGGAGGAAGAGCAATCCAAGCACAGAGGACAGACAGAGAATGCCCAGAATGGAGAGATGGAGCATGTTCTTTGAGTATGTGATGGAGAATAAAGGGAGAAGACTGGAGAGGTAGGAAGGGGCCAGGTGGTCAAGACCTCTGAATACCAAACAGAGCATGCTGGTTTTGCTCATGGAAGCAATAGGGAGCCACCAGAGTTATTGAGTGAGGAGGGTGGTTTAATCAGATCTATACTTTAGGAAAATAACTATGATAGCTGAATGGGGGATGTTAGAAGGGGGAAAGACTTGCATCAGGCAGGACCACCTGCAGGCTATCGGAATAATGAGGTGATGAGGACTTGTACCAGGGAAATGGACAGCATCAGAGGGGAGAAGAGGGAGAGCATGAGGAGGGTATATTCAAGAGATGTTGCAGAGCTGAAATCAATAGACCTTGGCACCCTATTGGATATGAGGCGAGGAAGGTGAGAGAGTGAGGAGACTAGAATGACTCCTAGGTTGGGAGCCTGAGGGACTGGGAGGTTGATGGTGTACTCATCAGCAATAGGGAAGCAGGGGAAAGCTTAAGGGGGAAAATAAGTTCAGTTTTGGACATTTTGAATTTAAAATATCTACTAGAAATCCAATTAAAGATGTTTGAAAGACAATTGGAGATTCTAGATCAGAGGTCAGCAAAGAAATTCGGGTAGGAAAGGTAGTTTTAAGAGTCATCAGCATAGAGTCAGTAATTAAATCCAGGGGAACTAAAGGGTCTAAGGCAGGATTTGAACTCAGGTCTTCAAACTACAAGCCCAGCACTCAATCCACTGAGCCACCAAGCTTCTTTTTCCTTTTTAAACTCTTAACTTCTACCTAATACTAAATATGGCTTCCAAAGCAGAAAAGGTGGTAAGGGCTCAGCCATGGGGGTTAAGTGACTTGCCCAGGGTCACACAGCTAGGAAGGGTCTAAGGACAAATTTGAACCCAAGACTTCCCATATCCAGACCTGGTTGTCTATCCACTGAACTACCTAGCTGCCCCTAACCACTTGGCTTCTTAAAGAAGATTTCAGTGATTGGTCCTGTTTACACTTTTATTTTATTAATTATTTATTAATTATTTATGAATATTTGCCTAAAGGTAGAATAAGGTAAAGAGCTATAATAATAACTTTCCTCATTTGACAGGTGAGGAAACTAAGGCCCAAACAGCTTGCCCAAAGTCACACAGGTAGCCAGTAGCAGAGGCTGAGCTGAAAGTCAAATTTTCTAACTCTAAATCACTCGTTTTTCTCACTCTTTGGTCCTGCCCAGAATAGTCCTGTAGAATCTCAGAATCTTTGGGTCTTAAGGGTCCCTAGTGGTCACTTCATCTCGACTTCCTCCTTTTCTTCCCATCCCAGGAGGTGTTTCTCCAGATTCCTGATGGATGACTTTCATTTTTTTAACCTTGAATTTGATAATCCCACATCAGCAGAGGTCCCAGAACTTGGGACAGATGACAGGGGATCAGTTTATCCATTGCCTCTGCATGGATTGCCCTTCCATTTCCCAAAGCCTGGCACCTTCCTCTGCCCTGGCACTCTTCAGTGCAAGAAGAGGGCCCTTCCTTCCTAGAGAGCTCTCAGGCCTTTAAGCAGTTCCCATGTCACAGGCTGACGTAAATGCCAGCACTTGCTGCTGATTTAGCCCACGCAGAGGCTGAGCTTTCCAGCTAGCACATTTCCCATTCTTCTTAATGAAGCCCCTGGAACCACCCAAGTGGAGGAGAGCTACCCAAAGGGCCAGCCAGTCCTAGCGGGCACTGGCTTGGATTTGGGTCCCCAGAAAAGACCCAGAGTCCCCCGCAGCCCCCTCCTTCAGCCAGCACTTCCCAAGAATGGGAAACAAGGAGTCAGACTCATTGCGAAAGTTCTTTGCCCAATCTGTGTAGGAGGAGAGCTGAGGGCTGAGTGCCAGCAGCAGCAGCATCCCAGCAGGCTGTGCTCCAGCTATGGTAGCATGGAGAAAACACTCTCCAGAAATGATACAGCTCTCTTTGCTTTGCTGTGAGTGGATAGATATATGTGGGTGTGTGCAGGTTCATTGTTCAGGTGTGTCTGACTCTCTGTGACCCCATTGGGGATTTTCTTGGCAGATACTTAAGTGGTTTTCCATTTCCTTCTCCAGCTCATTTGACAGATAAGGAAACTGAGGCCAACAGGGTAAAGTGACTTGTTCAGGGTCACACAGCTAATAAGCATCTGAGTTCAGATTTGAACTAAGGAAGATGAGTTTTCCTGACTATAGAACTCTGGTATACTCTAGGCATCACTGATAGATAGATAGATAGATAGATAGATAGATAGATAGATAGATAGATAGATAGATAGATAGATATAGAGAGAGACACAGAGAGAGACAGAGAGAGAGGGATGGATGACAGAGAGACAGACAGATGATAGACAGATAGATAGATAGATAGATAGATAGATAGATAGATAGATAGACAGACAGACACATAACTGGAACTGAGATTTCACTGATATCCTGATGTCCCAGTATGGATATTCCCTCTAACAATATAGAAAGCACCCATTCTCAACTTTAAACCTTAAGAGAGTTGCCCAGGGTATTGATGGGTAAAGTGACTAGACTCACAAAGGTCATAAGTGTCTAAAGGTCTTGAACCCAAGTCCATGCCCACTGTCTTGTGACTTTCTCCTTTCTATTCTGCCCACTCTGATCATTGATTTTGAACCTGTCCCTGATTTGTTCCTCCTGCCTCCTCACTCTACTGGAGTCAAAGGGGACTCGTGTCAGTAAATGACTGTACTTAGCACTTTGAAAGGAAAAGAAGAAGGGTAGGGAACATGCATTTGTTAAGCACCTACTATGTGCCAGGCACTGTAATAAGTACTTTAAAGATATGATCTCATCTGATGTTCCCAACAATCCTCCAGGGCTGGTGCTATTATTATCTCCATTTTACCAATGAGGAAACTGGGGCAAGCAGAGGTTAAGTGACTTGCCTGGCAGCACACAATTAGTAAATGTCTAGGGCAGTGATGGCAAACCTTTTAGAGATCAAGTGCCCAAACTACAACAAACTACAAACATGCCCATGTGAGTCCCTTGCCTTACCCCCAGACAGGGGAGGGAGGAAGTACTCCCATTAAGCTGCTAGGCAGAGGGGAGAGTGAAGTGAGAAATGTCCTCAAGTATGCATGGAGAGAGGAAATGGAGCAGCCCCCTCCAGAACAAGCCAGCATGTGTGCCATAGGTTTGCCAACATGGGTCTAGGGTCAGATTTGAACTTAGGTCTTTCTGACTCCAGATCTAGCGTATTAACCACTGTGTCACCTAAATGCATCACTTAAGACAGTGGTCCCCTTATCATTGAAAAGTTTTATGAACTCCCCAAATAATATATGCCCCAATAGGTTCACATTATTTATAAATTAAATCCATGCACTACCGAACTAATATTTATGTACATCATGACATTCACACAAAAACAAATTCAAAAAAGGATTAGATAGAGATAAAATAATATTTGATCTGATAGTCCCTAGGGAGCCACTAAAGTTTATTGTATTAAAGAAAGGAAAGGTCAGACCGATGCTTTAGCATTTGGGCAGCTGTTTGGAAGATGGACTGAAGAAAGGAGATACTTGAGTTGAGGAAGCCAATCAGGAGGCTCTTGAAGTGTCATGGGGAGAATTGGCCAGGACCTGAGCTAGGTGGTGGGTATATTGTTGGAGAGAAGAGGGTGAAAGGGAGAGAGAATTGAGGAGGAGGCAGAGTTGGCAAGATTCTCTGTTGGAGAGATGAAAGAGAGTGAGGGGTTTAGGATGGCACCAAGGTTGGAAGGATGGCTATGCCCTTGACAATAATGAGGAAATGAAGCAGAGGGGAGGATTTGGTGGGAAAGAGAATGGAATGAGAGTTGGGATCTGTAGTATAGCCCATCTCTGCCTGCTCTGTGGTACAATCCTCTCCACCACCAACAACACCCAAAAAGAAGAAGAGGAAGAAGAGGCTCTTACCAGTGGCTGCCAAGAAGTCAGAGGTGCCAACCACAGCTCCAAACTCATCTGAGAGCCAGAAAGCAGAAGAGAAGGGACATTTCTGCTTATGCTGTGGATGCCCAAGTGGGAGTTGGGTGATAACTTCCCTGAAGATGCCTATACTCAATGTCACAGGGAGGAGGTTAGAAACTTGAAGAGAGGAGGGAGGGGGCAAAGTAAGACAGCACAAAAGAATAAGGGTAGATTCTGTAATGGAGAAAATCCCCACGAGTGGCTGTCCCAGAGAGGACAGGATATGACCCCTCTTTCTCATGGATTCATCGATGGATCATAGACCAGTTGGAAGCGGTCAAGCCACACTACCCCAAAGGCCCTAGCTCCAACTTTGGACAAGGTCCCCTATGATTGTGCTGGTAAATGTTTAACAACCAGCTCTCTGAGAGTGGGGAGGAATGTGCCTTGACACAATTTTTAAAGAACTCTTACCTTCTGTCTTAGAATCCATACTAAGTATGGCTTCCAAGGCAGAAGAACACTAAACGCTGGGCAAAAACAGGATTACATATATAGTCTCATTGAAGCCTCATAATAGTCTTGGTAACTCCTAAGAGTATAATCATCCCCATTTCATAGATTAGGATACTGAGGCTCAAGAAAGATGAGCTTGCCCAGGGTCATAAGGTACAAAGTAGAGAATTTGAATCCAGGTCTCCTCTCTCTGTCCACTCCACCAGACTGCTGAAGAAACAGTGCCCTCGCCCGAAATCAGTTGGGAGGAGGCAGAAGGCCTGGAGAGCCCCCCAAATGGCGTAATTATTTTCTGAGTCATCATGAGCCAACTGGGTATGCTCACTAATTAATAATAAGCATCAGAGGCTAATACGAGTCAGGACCTGAGAGCCTCGGACGCGAAGTCACCAAACCCAGCCTCTGCCCGAACTCCTGGGAACATTTCATTACTCATGGATTGTCAAGGAGCTGCTCCCAGCATTGGTGCCTGCCTGAAAGCCCCACCAATTTCAACCCAAAGCTATTTAAAATCCTCTTTCCAGCAGTGACAGGGAGGGAGCTATTTTGGGCCCCTCTGTGTGTGTCACCACTGCAGAAGCCAAAAACAGCCTTCATTATCCCATTTCTCGCTGGTGAGCCCAAGAGCTCAGACACATGGAAAGAGGAACGTTAACAGCCCAGAGGGGCAGGCTGGGATTAGGGATGGAGAACCCTGTTCAAATCCCATCTCTCACACGCACTGGCCAAGTGACCCTGGACAAGTCATTGGATTTCCAGGTTCCCCCCGCAACAATCTTGGACTCAAATTGGTAGAAGCCTACTGAACAGTCCTGGTAGAGGATCCAGGAGCTCCCTCAACCTTTTCTAAAAAAAATCTTTAACATCCCTTAGCTTAGGGAATAGAGAACTAGGCCTGGAGACAGCAGGTTCTGGGTTCAAGTCTGTTTTCAGACACTTCCTAACTGGGTGACTCTAGACAAGTCACTTAACTCTTATCATGTGGTCCTGACCATTGTTCTGCCTTAGAACCAATACACAGTATTGATTCTAAGACTGAAGGTGAGAGTTGAAAGAAAAAAAGGCACTCTGACCTCAGACAAAGGGGGCCGGGTCAGAAAGGAGAAAATAGCAAGATCTGAATTAATCTATAATATTTCAATAATATAATATAATAATAAACAAGATAACATGGAAAGCATTTTGCAAACCACAAAGTACTATATAAATGTTAGCTGTTATTATCCATAATTAATAACCAATATTATTATTGATAGATAATAGTACTGTGTATATTTACAGATAAATGTATGATAATAGCTACCATATGTGTGGTACTAGATACAAAAATGCTTGTTATGTTATATTCATATATTATATTTATTATGTTCTATTAATTATATTACATTATAATCATCATGTTGTATTAAATCATGTATTATATAATTTATGGTATATTATATTGTCATGCCATGTCATATTATATTATATAATTTATATTATGTCATTATATTATATCATGTTATGTCATATTATATTACATAATTTGTATTATGTTATATATTATATTATATCATCATGTCACATTAAGTCATATTATATTATATTATTTATATTATGTCATGTGATATATTATATCATCATGTTATGTTAAGTCATATATTATTTATATTATGTCATCTATTATATCATCATGTCACATTAAGTCATATTATATTATATTATTTATGGTATATTATATTGTCATTTCATGTCACACCACATTGTGTTATATACTTTCTATTATATTATATCATTATGTCATGTCATATTGTATAATTTATGTCATATTATATTATGTTACATTACAGTAGAGTATAGCTCATTAAATTATAGTATATTATATTACATTGTTATGTTATGTTACATTATATTATTATATTACATTGTTTTCTTTAGTATGTTATATTTATTATATTATTATATATGAGATAGTTACATGGCACAGTGGAAAGAGCCCAGACCTGGAATCAGGAAGACCTAAGTTCAGATCTGGCCTCAGATACTAGCTGCGTGACCCAGGGCAAGTCACTTAGCCCTACTTGCCTTAGTTTCCTCATCTGTCAAATGAGCTGGAGGAAGGCATGGCCAACCACTCCAGTATCTTGGCCAAGAAAACCCGAAGGAAGGCATGAAGAATCAGACATGACTCAACAACAATAAACATTGAAAAGGACCTGACCAGGGTCACACAGCTAGTATAGGTCCGAGGTGGCACTTGGACCCAGGCCTTCCCAACCCTGAGGCTGGTCATCCATCACTGCATGCCAATGCTGCATCATCATTATAAGTTCACTAAAATAAACAGCCAGTAGCTCTCCACCCAGTGCCCACCCTGCTTTGTTCCAGTATGGCCTTCTCTCTTCCAGAAAAGGCAAGGAGGATGCCCCAGGGCTCCCCCCAGAGCCTCAGAGGAATCCATCCAACATTTTCTTCAATGAATAGCAGTTTGGGGGGCACCAATAAGCAGTATCTGGTGGGGGGTGAGGGGGAAGTGAGCCTGGAAACTGCTGACATGAATGAGTCTAAGCTACCGAAACAGCTTCTGGTCAGGAGGACGGGGAGGCCTACCTTGGCCTGATGACCTCTGAGGCTGAGGGGGCCACACCAGGCCCCGATTTCAGAAGCAGGGACCAGGATCAGGAAACAGGCCACACTGGAGATGGAGGGAAATCAGGCAGGACAGTAGAGGCCCAGGGGCGACGGCTCATCCTAGCATTTGGCAGGAACCCTGACTGGTGGCCTCACCCCAGAGAACAGGATTTCAGGCCTGGCCCTCCCACTCTGAGTTTCCAGGGGAGCCAGCCCAGGAAGATGGCGTCTGGTTGTAGAAGAAAATAGTTCCTGTGAGAAGAGAAGAGGCTTCTGGGAAGTTTGGGCCTTGCCTAGAGTCTGAACTAGCCCTAAGGTTACACCTTCTCTGGGACAAGAGGGAACACGAGGCAGGGAACGGTTGTCTCTGGGCCTTTTTATTTTTACACCACATCAGGGCTTGGGGGCTAATCACCAGGAGGCCAAAGCCAGAATGTAGACCACACACTGCTGGGCTGAGCCTTGGGGTCCTGGATTTAGAACTGGAAAGGACTTAAAAAGGTCTTTCAGCCAAACCCCTCAATTTACAGATAAAGAACCTATAGGCCTCAGCTCGGGCCACAGGCCTGATGATAGAGAATCAATCACCTGTGGGTTTGCAGGCCTACTTCTGAGCCTCTAAATTGCCAGGGCCATAGTCTGACAGACTTAGAGGCTCACAGATTTAAATCTGGAAGAGATCTTAGTCCACCCACCTCATTTTACAGATGAAGAAACTGAGGCAAAGAGAGGGGAAGCCAATTTGCCCAAGGTCATAGGATCATAAGCCTAGAACTGAAAGACCAGATCTTCTCTTGCCAGTCATTTTAGTTGTGTCCATCTCTTTATGATCCAATTTGGGGTCTTCTTGGCAGAGATTCCGGAGCGGTTAGCTATTTCCTTCTCAGGCTGATTTTACAGATGAGGAAACTGAGGCAAACAGGGTAAAATTACTTGTCCAAGGTAACATAGCTAGGAAGGGTCTGAGCCTGGACTCAAACTCAGGTCTTCCTGGCTCCAGCCTGGCTTCTCTATCCGCTGAGCCACCTAGGCATCCCAGTGCTATATTTTTTTTTTCCAGCCTACATTTCTTGGCATAATCTAAATTGATCTCCAAATTTAATGTCCTTTAGTAGACTCCTTCTCTAATGTTGGATAGCCATGGCCTGGCCTTGGATTATCACCACAAACCCCTCCATTTCCACAAATCTATCCAATGATTTATTTGCTCCTTATCTGCACATTGGATTGGTCCATGTGAATGTCGCCCATGGAAGGCCTTTTGATTCTGTTCTTGAATCTTAGATGTCTCGTAGGATCTCTTTGGAGGCAAATGGGTTTTAGTTACATTTGGCCAATCCAGCGGCGTCTCTCTGTTATCCATCTTTACTTTTGTTGGGTAAAATGACATCTGTTTGTTCCAGAAGTGTTTCTGTTGGGTTTTGACCTGCTCATCGTGTGCTCTGAGAATATTCATTCAATTCTCTTCCCCCTTTTAGACAAGACAGTGTTCTCTCTCTGTAGCTGCCTTATGGTTTTTGTTTTGTTCATATTGTACAGGCTTTTGTCAGGCCATGTAACATCTTTTAGAGTCCATTTGAAAGTTCTGGTTTTTAAAAAAATAATTTTACAAAAATAATCACTTTTGGTAAAATTCAGCCTTGATTCCAGGATGCCACGAAGTCTCTTAATGCATTTGACCACAACTTTCTCTTGATATTTTAATGCTTCAAGTGTCTTGCTTAGATGAGACTAAAATGTTTAGGTATCACCTTTATCCATTGATTAAATATTACCTAAAGACTCAAGCTTGAAGTCTGCAAACTCTTTCTTTGCTGGCAATCTTACATCTACTGATTCTTTTTTTTAACCCTTTTTTCCATCCTAGAATCAACACTGTGTATTAGTTCCAAGGCAGAAGAGTGGTAAGGGCTGGGCAATGGGAGTTAAGAGACTTGCTCAGGGTCACACAGCTAGGAAATGTCTGATTCCAGATTTGAACCCAGGACCTCCCATCTCTAGACCTGACTCTGAGCCACCCAAATGTCCCCACACTTACTGATTCTACCTGATGTTTTTATATCATTAGAGAAAGGTTTTATGAGATGAAAGAGCTGTTTAATTTTTTCCCAATGAAGCCTTGTTTATTATTATTGATGTTAATGTTTATTATGTATTATTAACTAAGCTGAGGAGAGAAACTGAGTCAATAAACTTCTACTAATCAATCAACATTTATAAAATGCCTACTATGACACAAAGAAAGCACCCCCAGAATGGTTCCTTCCCTCAGGGAGCTCACAGTTTAATGGAACTAATATGGAGAACATTCTTAAGATAAAACAACCAGTCAGAGCAAATGATCCTTGAACAAGCATCAGAGTCCATGAAAGCCTTTGGAGGTTATTGAAAAGTCATCGTATCATAGATCCAGGGTTGGGAGGGAAATCAGAAATCATCTAATCCCACCTCCTTCATTCCACATCTGAGGAAACTGAGGCCCAAGAAGGTTAAGTGGTTTTACCCAAAGTCACACAAAGTCTCCCCTGCCATCTTCCATTGGCCGCCCCATCGTCATCCTTAGGCACTCCTTCTTGCCCACTCCCAACCTCCTTGGCAATCCCAGGAAGAAAATGCTGCCCAGCTTTCTCTACCAAGCCACAGACTCTGGAGATGGGAATTCAAGAGAGGTTTCGGAGAGAGTTGTTTAGAGGCAAAGCCTGGAGACTGTGAGGGTGGCAGAGGAATGGAGGCTGTCTTTCTCTTGAATGGTCTGGGGGAATGAATAGGTAGGATACACAATGTACTGACTGTTATTTCCTGGGGACGTTGGGTGACAAAGAGGCAGCATTGTGTTGACTCCTAGACTTCGCTCTGCCATTCTTTACTAGCTCTGGGGTCTTGGGTAACCTGTTTAACCCCTCTGTTTCCTGCTCTTCCAAAGAAGGATGCTTTGTACTCCTTGGCTGCCGGTGTTGCTGTGGGTGTGATAGCAGCTAATGGAGAGGAAAGAGCTTTGTAAACAGTGAAAGGGGCCATACAAAACGGAAGGTATGATTACACCCACTGCTTTTTTTTCTTTTCAAAACTGCCTTTGCCAGTACTCTGATTTAAAAAATAAAACAAAAGGGCAGAGGCTGTCAATGGGAAGCTGCAGAGCATTTTGAAACTTTGGAAATAATTTCTTTTGATTCCTTTTAAGAGTTAAGGAAGAGAAGAAGAAAAATATTAGATTAACTTTGCCACACTAGGTGAAATGCAAAACAACATTGAATTTCAATAAATAATCATTTTAATAGCATTTTTAATTTTGTTATAGTTAAAGTTTAGGGGCTCAGTGGATTGAGATCCAGGCCTGGAGATGGGAGGTCCTAGGTTCAAATCTGGCCTCATACACTTCCCAGCTGTGTGACCCTGGGCAAGTCACTTGACCCCCATTGCCTAGTCCTTACCACTCTTCTGCCTTGGAACCAATACACAGAATTGATTTTAAGAGGGAAGTCAAGGATTTAAATCATAATAAAAATGTTTATAAAGCACTTTAAGGTGAAACATTTTACATATATGCCAAATCCTTTGATTCTTGCACCAAATCTGTGATGTGGGTCCTATCATTCTCAGATGAGGAAACTGAGGGAGGCAGAAATGCAGTAACTGACTCAGGGTTGACCAGCTATTATTATTATTGAAGGCAGGATCTGAAGGCAGGTCTGATTCCAAATGGAGTGTTCTACATTCTGGTCTTCCTGACTCTAAGCCCTACCTCTAGCCACCTTGCTCTCCCACTTAATCACCTCCACATACAACACAATGGTGTATCACCGAACCTGATTTCACAGAAGCCCAGAACTGGAAGATCATCTAGTCCAGTCTGTACCTGAGCAAGATTACCCACTACCACATACCCTACAAGTAGTCATTCATTCTCTTCTTGAACACCTCCAGTGATGGGGAACTCATTACCTCTTGAGAAAGTCAATTGGGCTTCTGGGTAGCTGCTAGGAAGTGTTTCTTTAAATGGAAACTCAATGTCTCCTGAGATATTTGATCCAGTGCTTTGCTGAAATCTAAGCAAACTATCAACCTAGCATTTCCTTCAATCTGTCTAGTAACAGTATAAAAAAAAGAAACTTAGTCTGATCCAAATCTAGGCTGGCTTTTAATAGTCACCCCTTCCTTTCTAAACACTCGCAGCCCATCCTTTAAAAGCTCTTTCAGTTTTGCAAGGAATTCAAGCCACATTTAGTGTTCTATAAGCAAGAGGTTCCATCCTGAGACATTTGACTTTCTTTGGGCCTGTGGCATCTCACTGAGTTGCCACGATTGCCAAAGAGGGCCCAGAAATCACATCTGTGCTTTGGGCTGTAACTTCTCCAGACCCAGGGACTAGAGCTCATTGACCACCACTCCTCTTTGTGTGGAATCATTTCCATTGCAATGTAAGTTCTTCAAGGGTAAGGACTGTCTTTGCTTTTGTATTTCTAACCCAGTGCTGGCACATCCCAAGCCTTTAACAAATAGGGGTGGTCCTCCCCCATTCGTTCAGTTATTTAGGTTATTTGTGCACACTCACTATTAAAAGGAATTGGTGAGGTGACAAGGGGTGGAATATTTGGTAACAAGGTTAAGGGGAAAAGCCTAATAAGTCTGAGTTTGTTGAGACAGGCATTGCCCTTTGCTTCCTGCTCAGTAATAGCCTCAAGGTCGAAATGGGAAAGCCCTGGCAGAGAACCCAGTGTTAGTAAGTTTGCCAGAAAGCTTGGTCTGTTTGGTGGCATGGATGCCTCTGTGTCCTGAAAAAAAATGTTGGACCAAAGTTATTGATTATGCCCCTTAGCCTTTGTCATGATCAGTCAGGACTTCCATTAGCTATGCCAATAAAACATAC